>NC_143576.1:172638032-172942782 GCF_048544385.1 Mastigoproctus giganteus
TCTACGATTGGACTGTGGCCAATAAGCTTAAAATCAGCTTGTCAAAAACAAAGATGATGATTCTTGGATCAAAGTTGGATATCACTCGTCCTCCGTTGGTCAAGATCAACAACATTCGTCTCCCCATAGTTAAAGAGTACAAGGTTCTAGGAGTGGTAATTGATTCCAGTCTCAATTTTATTCCTCATTTGACAAACTTATCATCTAAAATACGTAGATTTACTGGTGCAATTGTTAGGGTGTCCCGTGTTGAATGGGGGCTCTCCAGAAAAACTTTAAGGATTTATTACAATGCAGTTTTCCTCCCTCTAATCACGTATGCTGCCGGTGCATGGTTTCACAGGGCACGGCTCAAACACTTCATTACAAAACTCGCCTCATTGCAGAGAACCATTTTGCGGTGTTTAGTTAAGGCATGCAGGACAGTCTCGACGCAAGCTCTGCAAGTACTAGCCGGAACATTACCTTTAGACTTGCAAGTTACTTATAGAGGCTTTTTATACAGACTGAAAAGGCAGATTGAGACCAAATTTCTTGGAATAACCATCAACCTTCAAGAAGATGCTAAAAGAGAAAGAAGGAGACTGTGGAACGAGTTAGTAAACATTTGGCAGTCTCGATGGGATACAGTCCCGTTGGTGCAACAACGAGAAAATTTATACCACAAGTTTCATTTCTCCTTGATAAACGTGTTCGATTGTGGTTCTGCATGGACATATTCACGTCGTACCTGTTGACAGGACATGGATCGATGAACCAGAGTCTTCTTAGGTTCAATTTATCACAAACAGACCTCTGTTCGTGTGGATCACCAGAGAGTTGGGATCACATCTTGTTTCATTGCTCCCTGTATGACGATCTCAGACTTCCTCTTCAAGCACTTACTAATTTTCAATCAGGACAGGAGTCGTCTCTGCTTCAAAGCTCGGAGTCATTTCAGATTCTTCAGGCTTTCGCTCAAGGCGTATTTCTTCGAAGGCGTTCAGTGTCGACAGATCTCAACAGAATGCAGCACAACGGTCCTGCAGATGAATAGCTGGTTAGATCTCCTTATAATACATAAACTCAAATCCTCAAGAAATGAAATTTTCCTCGGCCTGCAGACAAAATTAAGTGCTTTCTTCCTTTTCTTTTTCTTTTTTTTTTTTTTAATTTTATTTATTTTATTAATTTTATTATTTAGTTACATAAATGTTTTATTTTAATAATTTTGGTTCCAAATCCAGCACCACGGGTGATCCTTTTTTTTTTTTTTTTTTTCTCCCTCTGGAATGGGCCCCCAGAGGATCCTGGCCTACCTTCTGACAACATTAGGTGGGTCAGAGTCTCTCTTGAGACAGTACGTGCATTACATGGACTGGCCCACCTTCCCGTGGTGTGGACGAGTACCCAGAATCATCTGTCCAGGTGACTGATGCTTCTGGGTAGCCAAGCGGCCAGAACAGAACAACAAAACACACACATAATACACACAAACCGACGTCACACACATATCTGGCCCATTTGTAGTGATACTCTTCTTCACAGAGATACGAGGTGGAGTTGAACAAACGTTCTAGGAGCCGCCCTTTACATATACACATGTCCACATGTCCATAGGGCCCTGACATTCCAACTCAACAGGAACCTAAATCGACAACCGCCAGCAGAAAGAATGCCCCAACGCTATGCATTGCAAACTGCAAACTGGGACCTGTTCCAGAAAACCCTCACAGACAACAAAAACAGAAAGATGAAAGAAATCAACACAGCTGAGAACCCTGATGAACTCCAGAAGACCATCACCGAAATTATAACAGTGGCTGCAAACACCTCAATCAAACGGAGACGGCCCAAACCTGGTGCTGTACCTTGGTGGAACCAAGAACTTCAACAGCTTCGCAAGGACGTCCAGACCAAAAGGACAAACTTCCAAAAGGCAAGAAGAACTTGGCCTGAGCAGGAGGTGGACGCGCTCAGAAATCTGTATAGAGAAGCACGAAATGCTTATACCGCCCTCATAAGAAAAAATAAAAAGGAAACCTGGGAGAGACTAGTAGCAAACTCAGGGAACACTGACCCCTGGGGTGTTGTGTACAAGGTCGTCACAAAACAGCTCCCCAGAGGTGAAGTGCTTACAACCACTGTCACACTTCAAGGAGAAGAAACCTGTTCCTGGGAGGCATCAATAAACAATATACTAGATGTCACCTTTCATCCCCACAAAGACCCACAAACGGAGGAGCAGATCCAGACCTGTAGGGAAAATGATAAGTACAGAACAGATAATGCAGAACCGCGATTCATTACGGATGAGCTCATCCTGGCGGCTTCACGTATAGCAGCGAAAAAATGCCCAGATCCAGACCTCCTGGAGCCGGAAATAATCAAAAAAGTCGTAGAAATAGAACCGGAACTCTTGCTCCAACTCTTTAACCTATACCTCACAGTGGGAGCATACCCGCAAGATTGGAAAATGGCCAATGTTAAACTAATAATTAAGAATCCAAACAAACCACCAGAACAGCCATCTTCCTACAGACCGATCACACTACTCACAGTACTAAGTAAACTTTTTGAACGGCTACTGTTATCCAGAATAAATCACCACTACCAACAGGCAAACCTATCCTCACCAAACCAGTACGGATTCAAACCAGGTCGATCCACAGTAGATGCACTCCAAAGCCTAATTGCCCAAGCACACGAATCTGAGAAAAAATACGTGCTAGCTATCTCAATTGATTTTGCCGGGGCGTTCGACACCCTATGGTGGCCGAGAGTCCTGGGTCGGCTCCGGGAGGCAGGGGTTCCTGGCAACCTCTTCAATGTGCTTAAAAGCTATCTCACCGACAGAGCAATCAAGATAAAAGCTCCCTACAAAGAAATAGAAAGAAAAATATATAGAGGGTGCCACAGGGGTCAGTACTTGGACCAACAATGTGGAACCTCCTGATGGACCAGTTTCTAAACAAGGATCTGGAAGGGGTCCGCTCACAAGCCTTCGCGGACGACCTCATCTTAACAATAGAAGCTAATTCCAGGGCACAACTGGAAATACTGGCAAACCGCGCTGTGCAAATTCTCCAAGACTGGGCCACACACCACTTACTACAAATCTCACCGACGAAGACCAACTCCATACTCTTAAAGGGAACACTGAACATCCACAGACCACCCCAAATTAAAATTGGCACTAGAACAATAAGGCTCAGCACAGAGCTCAAATACTTGGGCGTCATCTTGGATACCCGCTTATCCTTCAAAACGCCCCTAAACTACGTAAGAAGACAAATAAGAAACTGCACTGCCTTAATAAACAGAATTGCCCGAAGAGACTGGGGATTGAAACAGAGAACGATGATGTTTTATTATAAAGCAGCCTTCTTACCAATCGCAACATACGCAGCTGGTGCCTGGTACAAAAAGGCCAGCACAGCTGCAAACCTAAGAATACTTGATTCCATACATAGAATCATGCTACTCACTGCTACTTGCGCCTGCAGCACAGTGAGCACACACGCTCTGCAAGTCATTGCAGGAACCCTCCCCTTAGACCTAGAGGTGGTGAGGAGAGGCATCCTCCATGAGCTCGCTAAAGGCAATGCTTGTACACACCTTGACTTCAACGGAGATCCAGGAAATAACCGCATTGCGGAAAAAAGAAGACTCCAGACTCACTTGCTGCAGGCGTGGCAGGCACGATGGGATGTCTCCATTAAAGGTCGGATAACAAATAAATTCTTTCCAAATATACATAGATTCCAACCTAAATTACCAACCTGGTACGCACCTGGTCTGTTTGTGACGTACCTAGTCACAGGACATGGTGCCTTAAACGCCAAACTAACAACTCTGGGAATAATTGAAAACCCAAATTGCACTTGTGGCGTTCCAGAAACTTGGTCGCACCTAATGTATGACTGCCACCAATACGACGACATCCGTTGCCAGCTGGTGACAAGACTACAACATTCACCCAAGGATCAGGAGCAATTCATTCTGGATGATAAAGGACCATACATGGCATTCACCGAATTTGCACAGAAACTGTTTAACAGACGCCGAGCCACACTGGCCCAACAAGCAAATAACAACACAACTGGAAACTAAATGGGACAAGCTAGCTACTATTCCCATAACAAATTCCATACCTCCAATGAGAATAAAAGGACATGGCCTACAACTCCGCGACTGACTGAACCCTGAATCTGCGAAAGGGCCACATGGACCTGAACCATGCAGCTTCACTGCCATCAAGACTCGTTGGGGACCAGAATCGAGCACCTGACTCGATTCCTTTCCAACCCTACCACGGCGGGGCAGAGACTCCTTGTCTCCCCTCGCCGAACCCCCTTCCCCCTTTCCCCTCTGGTGAGGCATGGGCATGCCTCACTGACAAACTGGGGGCATCTTCTCTATCGCTCCCATATTTCTATCTTTACCCCCCAGTCTTCTGTCTCCCCTCCTCCTCTATCTATATACAATGCGAACGCCCCACACACTAAATTTAGCAACACTCAAAATAATCTTCGCCCAGTCTCGGCCTATCCATCTATGTAATATCAAACCCCCCAGCGGTGTGTATAGGCATACAACATATGGTGTATGCAGACAAGTGAAATGAGTATATACATACATATTATGATTTTTTTTTTTTTTTTTTTTTTTAAGGTCCTAGCCGCCGAAATCTCAGGAAACTAAGCGGCAGGACCTGCCAGAGTAACTAAGTCTACTGGGTTCCTGGTCTGCCTCCACGGGGCGAAGGTGGGGCAACGTTGGGCTCCAGCAGGGGCCCAGCGGCTAAATGACCAGATGAACAACGGTACACGACATTACACATGTACAATACCCACACACTTTTAAATCTCTGGCATTCCCAGCAAACTGGTACACCCACAATGAAAGCAACGCGGAGATGGGGGAAACCCCTGGTGCCGCATGACATCAATATACCTTACACCTTACACCTTACCTTACACATGCTGACGATGTAAAATTCTTCATCACTTCCAAAGACCATGAATCAGCAGAAGATATTTGCCAGATGGCAAATAGCACAATCCGAGAATTTGAGAACTACCTGGACTGCATCGGGCTCCATATTAATGCACAGTAGTCTGCCCAAATGACCATAACTTACAGGCAGAATAAAAATGACATCATCTCAATCTCTGTGAACGGGTCTAGTGTTGAAAAAGTGCATCCTCTCGTGGACCTGGGTCTTAAGTGGGATGACAGACTCACTTTGCTCAACGCTTCGCCCAAATGAAGACAAAAATATTCGCTGCTTTATGGGCTACTAGACAGGAACTGGTAGGAATTAGGGATCCTCAGCTTGCGACTAAGTACATTTTAATGCGTGTCCTGCCAATTGCAATGTATGCCTCGCAAATCTGGTCTTCAGCTCCAGATTCACAATATAAATCCGTCCTTGGGATCGAGTACTGGTTCTTGCGATGGCTTAACAGAGTTGCTGGCCACCCTTTTACTATCTAAAGGGCCATTCTCTACTCAAACCTTAACATCACACCCTGGATGCAGCGGACAATTAACAGGAACATACACACTCTCGCACAAATGCTCACAGGCAGAGTAGATGCTCCAGTCCTGGATAATATTCTAGTCAAACCGCGTGCCACTGCTAGACGTTGCGGAGAAGTAAATAATCCACTGCGTCCAGTCCTGAACAATCTTAGTAGCCTGCAAAGATTGTTCCCATCAAATGCAGCAAAATATTTAACTCACTACACATAGATGCCGAAAAACTGTGTGAGGACGCAGCATACCAGAAAGAGATCTTCCAGAATTCGTACAGACTTACCGAAATATGAATCGGCTGCAAAGTACCAAAAAATTGTGAGTAGAAGTGAAACTTTCTGCTTTAAAAACAATAATAATTTGGTAAGCTGTTGACTGGAAAGTAACAGTTATGCAAATATGTAAGTTATATATGGAATTATTAGTGAATTGTAAATATATGATTTGTATAATGTATGTACAGAATCATTAATGTGTAAATACTGTATATATTAAACATAAAATGTGTATACACGTATAATATTTCGGGACGACGTGTTCAGTATATGTAACCCACTGCACGTAGTATCTCGTACCCTGACATGTACTAGCACCCTCCTGGCACTTTGCCGTCCCGGGGTGGTTTCCTTTACTGGAATAAACAGATAATAATAATAATAATAATAATAATAATAATAATAAAAAACAGGAAAGTTTTTTTTAAATTTTTTTTATTGCGTCCTTTATGGCTTGTTTTCGCTCCGTGGAAAAAGAGGAAAGCTCTTTAATTCTGGCATTTATCGCCTTTTTTCACTTCGTTTTTCACGCCTTGTTTACACACTCACTGTTTTAATCGTAGCAGTTAATTGTTACAGTTTTTTTTTTTTTTTTTTTAATTTTTGCGTTTCTGTTATGCATTTGTATTTCGCTGTAGTACAGTGGTTATAGTCATCGTACTTCCCCACACCGGTAGAAGTTGAGCCGGGTCGATCCCCGAACTTTTTCCACCTGGAATATGAAATGATGGGAGGAACTTTTATTGTTCTTGGACTTTTTTTTTTTTAAATGTATGGCTAAGTTAGTCGGTACCCGGCGTGGACAGCAAGATTTTTACCTCTCAGGAAAGTCTAGTTTTTCGTTGAGAAAAACGACAAATCTATCAAAGAACACATAAAATTTATGGTTGTTGTTGCAGGCCCGGCAGCCTTTCCCAGCCGGTGATTCGCGAGCCTATGGGGATTCGCACTAAAAATATTGTAATGGCGTCTGCTTAGATTTACAGTCTGCGCGTGTAGCACAGTGGTATCGTCACCGTCCTCCCCACACCGCTGGAAAAGGACCGGGTTCGAATGCCGTCGATGACGCGAGTAACGGTAATGGGCTTTTTTCACTCTATGGCTGAGGTAGTCGGTCTCAGGCGTAGATAGTAAGGTCTCCCCCAGATACTGTGGTAGTCAGTCTCAGGCGTAGATAGTAAGGTCCCCCCCCCCAGATACTGTGGTAGTCGGTCTCAGGCGTAGATAGTAAGGTTTTGTCCCCCCAGTTACTCTGGTTTTTTCGTCCAACAACAAATCAACCAGAGAACACGAAATTTACAGGCACAATACACATTACTATATGTAAGAAATTATCGGGTGATTCTAATATGATACTTTGGTGGTATTCCTTATATTTACATAGGTATAGTTTTACGAACTACAAAATAGTTTAATATGAATTTATACGGTTTTCAGAGTTCTGGTGCCATTCACTTCATGAAAATACAAAAACAGTTGCAATACATCGATTTGTGTGTCGATCTTTTATCACGATCATTTTTATTTTTCTTATGAACAGCCTTCTTTGCATATTACTTTCTGGAATCGCTTGCAAATTGATATATTCTAAATTCGTTAGGAGAAAAAATCACCACGAACCAGCGTATAGTATTCCGTACTTAGTACACAACTCGTACAACTATGTTATTCCCCCTTCCCTTTCTGCCATGGTCAGAATAAAATTTTGGCCTTTTTTTTGTAAGGTAGGATATCTTCACTCTGGAATTCTAAATTTAGAGGTTCCAGATGATTGCATAACATTAATTAAAAAATCAGATCCACAACCCTTCATCATCATGAACCTTGGAACACATGTCCAATTCAATTTCTCTTCGGCCTTTTGATGAACTTGGCACACCTCAGTTCCCAATCTCATCAATAATTTTTCTCTACCTTGATGATTCTTTTCCACTTCTGACTCTTGTTTTTAGCTCTCTCTCTCTCTCTCTCTCTCTCTCTCTCTCTCTCTCTCTCATGTCCATCCAAATTGTGGACAATTGGAGAAGGCAAGAGAAAATCTCCCAGCTATTTTAACCATAGATATGGTTCGGTTCAAAATTTATATTTAGTTGTCGGTTTTCTGCGCGGTAGCACAGTGCTGTCGTCACCATCCTTCACACACCATAAAGTCCCAGGTTCGAATCCCATCGATGACATGAGGAACTTTTATGGCTTTTTTCACTCCTTGGCTGAGTTAGTCGGTCTCAGGCGTGGACATCAAGGCTTTTTTCCGAGAAAGAACTAGGGTTCTTCGTCCAGCAAAACAGGCAAATCGACCAGAGAACACATGCAATATACATGGGTAGTTGAAATTACATAGTGTTTTTTCAAAAGCGGCACCGGTGCTTTCGCACAACTCTGCATTTGGATCTCTTGTGAAGTAAGACAGTACTGTCAAGGCCAGATAGCATACGTTAGTGTATGTTCATGTTTGCTTAGTGTGGTTATGTTGTTCATCTGGCCTTTTAGCCTAGAGTCCGCGGAGCACCACAAACCGCTAGTTACCGTCACTGGCGCTGGGAGCCGGACCAGGTAAGTAGGAAGAGAACTCTGGCTGGCCAAGCTCAGGAAAAAAGACCAATAAAAATAGCTCGCATCATTGATGGGATTAATCAGGCCTTCTCCACTCGGTGATGGTAGGACGGTGATTATACTAACTGTGCCCATGTGGGAGGAATGGGAATGAATTCTCCGTTCGACCAGATATTTTGATTGACGTGAATATATCTCATACTTCTCTCAGCTGTTTTTTTCCACTGTGAAATGATTTTGCTATTAACAATGTGGTTGGAGTTTTGTAATATTATTATTATTATTATTATTATTATTAGCCATATGGTACAAGGAAGCCTGAGGCTTATGCTGCATCAGCTAAAAAAAAAAAAAATTCCCGAGTTACCCCCTGTGTGTGTGAGTGAGTGAGAGAGAGAGACATCACCAAGAAAGAGAAGAATGATGATATCCAGCTCAGGACACTGGGTTTGCCAAGCCCATACTCACCAGATGTGAGCCCCCGGGGTTAATATCTGACAACTTGTTGATCATCGCTGTTTGATCTCTGAACTTGGGAATTTAAGCAGTTGTGTCAATCGACAAGCTTTTCTTGCCAGCTGTCCTTTCTAATAACGGACTTTTATTAGGTTCACTTATTTCAAGGATCTTTTTAAGGTGTGTTACATCTGTTCAATGCATAGATGCGATCATAGATAATGTTATCGTTCGTGTGATGCTATCACTTTTATGCAGTCCCATCAGACAATATTAACACAAAAAAAAAAAACGACGTTTATTATATACCGTGCTTTCGTTATGGTTGTTACTTTTTGATTTTTTTTCCTGTTAATGCATGTGCAGTAGAAGTAATTATGTAACATCCCGATTTATTCTTGAGCTCCGACACGTTACATGGCTAGTTGCTGACGTTGCTTCTTATAGTTAGTACGGTTGTTGGTGTACTGTATCCGTAGTCGTACCACTCTATTTTACCATGGAGAATTAACATCCCTTTTCTAATCCCGATTTTCATATTTTCTTTATTTGTTTTTAATGGTTTGTACGGATTCTCAGAAACATTACGACAGTTTCATTTTTATTAACGACTTACTAGAAGAAATAGTGGACAGTCAAATTAAAGTATTTTATATTGCCTCATCTTAATGTTTCCTTTCTGTACACGTACACCTTTATATGCCCAGAGTAGTGTTTATATGTACACATTTGCGCTCTGCATCAATAAACAACGCTGAACAGTTGCATTATTGTTTATTCAGTTATAATTAACAGCATAGCGAAGTCTCGAGCGATCGCCGTAAGCAGCGGTGCACTATATTATTGGTAATAATGTTCTGTTTCTTATAGTTTATTTTATTTCAAAATAAAACAATAACAAAACTGTAATTTTGTTACTGTTTTATTTTTTAACCTATTTTATCTATCTTATTGCTCCTTTTCCTGAATACTAATATGCTCAGAATCTTAATGTTGGCTATCTTTGGAGTCACTTTGTTATCAGAAATATATGTGAATCTCCTTGGCCGTCGTCTGCCGTGAAATTGTAAGCAGTTCTTGTATTTCGTTCGTTCTTGTATACACAAAATATACACGATGTATATTTTGTACATATAGGACAAATAAAGATTCTTATTATTAAAATCTTCGTATCCTTTGCAGTGGGTAAAACATTTGCTTGTCGGTTTCATGGAACACGATGTCGCCACTAGGAGCGCTGTGAGATTTAGCAAATTTTATTTTGGGATATACTTTACCTTACCTTCTCTTTATTGCAAAATAATATTTTCATGATAACTGAAACTTTTTTTTTTTTTTTCGCATAATGTATTGGTTATAGATCATCTGTGTTCTATATTTTGTAGTCAGTTTATATGTTATTTGTTTTTAACACATCTTTTTATGTGTTCCAAAGAAGATAAAGTCTTAAATATTATTACTATATTATCAGTTCTGTAAAGTTTATTATACATATATATATATTTTATTTATTTATTTTTATTTTTTTATAGCTTCTGTGAAATTTGTTTGCTGTACTACTGTACAACTTTTGCATTCTCATTGTGTGCGTCACTTCCGCTTTTGGAAGAGGGAAATGACATCGAAACAGCAGTGAACTGTTTCTGGTTAGGTCGTGCTTGTCAAGAAAAGTTGAAGAATGAAACAAAGTCATGGTTCGTGTTCTGAGAAAAATGCAGTGGCTGTTTTTACCATGTGTTAAGTAGTTATACAGACTTAAGAAATAAAGTTGAAAATTGCCCAATGCTTATTTAAATAAATTAGTTTTTCTCCACTGCACTTCAAGAAAGGTTGACAATGAGTGAGCTTACTCCAGAAGAGGTAAGTGTGTTGATGCCTTGTTACCCACAATAAACTTTTCAGAGAGATCCTAGAACTCCTTTTAATTCTGATCGAAAGAGCAGTTTCATGATCTTTTTATCTAGCCTTAGAAGAAGAAATTAGAATGACGTTCATACTTTCTGTAGTCTAATTTCAGACGGGCTCTTTAAATCCCCAGACCTGCAATGACTGATTTTTACAGCGTAGCAAGCTTTGTTTGAAGTATTATAATGCTTCAAAATATTCCTTAATATAATTCTAATAACGCCCTTTATTACATATTTTTGTGAAATTCTTGGTGATGATGTAATGAAAGTTGCACTTATAAATGGGCGCCTCCGTAGCCAGGTGGGAAGGAGCAGCAGTGCGTAGCACACGCTTCTTGATTAGACCGGGGTTCGAGCCCGTCACCACCAAATACGGAGGATGCGGAAAGGTCAGGGGATGACTACTGCATATCCCGGAGCAATATGGCCTTAGTTGCTAATGCTCCTAAAAATCAAATAACAATAACTTATAAATGGACTGTTGCATCTGAATATTGTATCGGCGAAAAGAAATCCGTTTCTTTTTTGAAAACATACATATTTGCATATACATTCGATGCGAATTATATCTATAAAATATAAATTATTTTATTTCCGAAAATTAACAGACTTCACAGAAATTTCCAAAGTAGAGTTTTCCAACTTGCATTGTTTTGGAAACACTTCATTTAGGAAGGATGTAGATCTGTTGGAAAGGGTGCAGAGAAAAGCAGCAAGATTATTTGTGAGGGGGACTACAAAAGGGAATTCTTACAAAGAAAGATCTGCTATTAGGCTTTAATTTAACAGCTTGGTACCTGTTTGTTAACAAGAGAGACTGTTTATAGGAATGATATACACTTAAATAGAAGGGATGCAAGGGTATTTGCTGATGCTGTCAAGGCACTGTTAGGAGGTCAGAAAGCTGCTAGTTTAGGGGTCAGTATGTACAGACCAATAGCTTAATGGAAGCAGCAAGCAGGTGAAATTGATTCTTGCGCTGCTTTTACTGGGATGTTGTAGGAAGACAATGAATGGAGGATTACGGACCTTCTGGAGGTCTTCATGAAAAAACACATGTGAGCTATGTTAGGTTACTAAGGGCAAACACAAGTGCATATATACATGCATTGTACACTAATGCTAGGCACATCATAAATAAATTTGATGTATTATTAAGATAACAAATATGGATATTTAGGGATCTCGGGAATGGTTTAACTTGGACACAGGGGACGTGGAATTTCAATATGGTGAGTATAATATGTACAGAAAGGACAAGAGGGAGGTGCAGAAGATTTATGATCTTAGTTAAGAAGCATATAGAATCTAAGGCAGTGCACCCAGTTAAAGTAGGTGACTAGTGTAATGTTATGTCATTTTGGTGTGACATAAGCATTGGGAAAACATAACTAAGAGTCAGTGTATGTTAAGGCTAAATAACATAATGTTATACTGGTCATCTACTTCAACTGGAATCGCTAGTTGAATATCAGTGTGAAGTGTTTGCGAAGTGTTACTGGGTTCCAAAACTACTCACTTCCGAGCAACAGCAAGTTCGCATGGAGGTTTGTCAGGAGCTGCAATGGATGGTTACCGAAGATGGTGAGGTTCTATGCAAGGTGATAACAGCACATGAAACATGGCTTCGTCGTTTTGACTCAGAGTTAGCAACAAAGCTCTGTTTGCAAGTCTACATCATAGTCAACACCAGGAAGCAAAACTTGTGGCTTTTGCAGGAAAAGTTATGGTCATCTCTCTCTCTCTCTCTTTTTTTTTTTGATACCCAAGGAATAGGTTACCAGCACATCGTGCCATGTCATATGACTGTAGAACTATACTGCACACTCTGTAACAAACAGCAACAGCTGCACACAGGTGTGTGGATGCTGCATCATGACAGTGCAAGACCTTACATTTCTATTACTGTCTTCGAGTACTTAGCTAGCATTTTGATGTCATATGTGTTCCTCATCTGCCCTATAGCCCTGACCTTGCACCCTGCAATTTTTTTTTTTTTCATTTCCAAAGTTGAAGAAGGAGCTGGGAGGAAAACATTTCCAGTTATCAGAAGTTGTAAGGATATTGGAGGCAATTCTCAAATGCATGTCTAAAAATGGCCTCCACCATGTTTTTGAAGAATTGTAGAAATGTTTTATTAAGTGCATTTCATCAGTTGGAGACTACTTTGCAAAGGACCATCAAAATATGGATGATTAATAAAGGTACGTTGTGAAAAATAAACATTCTTTATTGAACAGTCCTTGTAAATGCTAATGGTGTCATATCTAGTATACAATGCACACAAGGAACATAAATTGGCATTAAGGAACAGACAATTGAAGTGGGGAGATGATTTGTTTTTGCTAAGGCTGTATTTTGCCCATACTAATCTTACAATATGTGTGCTAAACGTTTTCTGATGTTTATTGCAAAATGTGTTTATTCGTGTTTTATTACCCCAATTGGAGATGTTTTGAGATAAATGCTATATTTTGAGATGAAATGTCTTAACAAGAGACATTGGAAAGGAGAAAAAAAATACTGATTACTCTAGAAATGTTTTAGAGCTGTGTGCTCAGCATTGATTGAGTTCATTTTATACAGTGTGGTAGGAAATTTTCCTCTGTGTACCCTATAGTAGTTTTGTCACTTGTTTGGGGAGAGGTTTGGTTTCAAGTCTCATTGACTGGAAGAATTTTTAATGCCCCCCTTCGAGGCTGTAGTTAGTTGATCTCAGGTGGAAGGAGTAGGGGTCCCCCTTTGGGTTATTCCTGGTTTTTCAGTTCACGCAGCATGCAAATGTATCCTCGAAACATGATGCTCTATAGATATAATACGCAATGGCACAGTATAATCTTAAGTTGCACCTAAAAATGAGTGAAAACCAGTAGGAAATTAAATTTCCTACTGGTTTTCTGGTCTTTTCATTCATTTTTCTGGTCCAAGAAAAATGATCTGAAACAGTTTAGTGACATACACTGAATAGCCAGTTTATTGGATACACCAATCCATTAGAAAGTAGTGCCTCTTAGTGCTGATAGTGTTCCACAGGGATGCTGGCCCATGCAGAGTCACTTCCCACAATTTCCTCAGTGATGGATCCCTGCTGTGAACCTTTTTATCCCTCCTCATTCCACAGATGCTCAATTAGATTGAGATCTGGTGAGTAAGCAGGAAAGTGAAATATGTCATACTCATACTCCTGGAACCATTCCCAAACAAATTGTGCTTTGTGATATGGTGAATTATTGCTTAAGCTGATATAATAGAGGGATGCACCTGGTAGAGAGCCATTAGCATTAGTTGTGGCGTATGATGCAAGAAAGCAAGCTTATACAACATATTTCCAAAAAAAAAACAAAAAAACCCCCTTCCCATTTCATCCATCCAGCCACTCCAAATATTTGTCTAGTTCAGCCTTAAATTTTAAGCTATCAACTTCCACAAAAACAGACGAACGTCTGTTCCAGCAATCAACTACCCGCTGGCTGAAGGCAAACTTCCGCATATCTATTCTACAACTGTCTTTCCTCAATTTGAATCTGTGTCCCCTCAGGTCCTTAATCTGAGCAAGCAGAAGTATCCTGTCAACATTGAGCCTGCTCAAACCATTCAATGCCTTATACACCTTGATCAGATCACCTCGCAGATGCCTAGTCTCCAGATGCTGTAACTTGCAGAACTTAAGCCTTTCTTCGTAAGTGCACCCCTTTGTTCCTCTCACTAATCTTGTTGCCTTTTTCTGTGCTTGTTATAGCAACTCTATATCCTTCCTAAAATGAGGCCTGCAGACTTGTATACAGTAAAGGTGTGGTCTGACCATTGCCTTATACAAAGGGATAATCAACTCTTTGTCTCTACTAGCAAAATTCCTATATATCATTGACAAAACTCCATGACCTGCTAGAGCAACCTGTCTGCACTGCTCAGAGAACTTCATATCTGACTTTAATTACTCCCAGGTCTTTTTCATTTTCTACCACCTTAAGTGTAGTACCACACAGTTAGTACATTTCTCTTGGGTTACTGCTATCCATATGGAGTACTTTGCATTTGTCAATGTTAAACTTCAGTTGCCACTTCTCAGCCCATCTGCCTAACTTTTCTAGATCCTGTTGCAGTAGCATACTGTCTTTACTGTCATTAACAACCCTGCCAACCTTTTGTATCATCTGCACACTTGGACATTAAGCCTGATATATCTTCATCAATATCATTCATAAATACACAAAACAACAATGGGCCCAGCACCGAACCCTGGGGGGGGACTCCGCTAATAACATTAGTCCACGTTGAGCAGTGTCCATTTATTACCACTTTCTGCCGTCTCCCACTCAACCATCCCTTTATCCATTGCAATAACTTGCCCTTAATGCCATATCACTCCAATTTGTACAGCAGTCTTCCATGTGCAACAGTATCAAAAGCTTTCCTGAAATCCAAGTATATGATATCAAAATTATTTTTTCCATCCAATTCCTTTGTTACCACGTCGTGTTATCTAGGGCTCACAGTACCGGTCAAAATCTTAATACCGGTATTTTTAATTTATGAAACTGGGATACAGGTATTCCAAAAAAAAAACATTTCTTGCAATAAATTTTGATGACAATTAGGTACAAAAAGTAAGGAAAAAACAAGTAATTACTTGAATTCATGTTTTAAATCAAACGTTTATTACAATAATAAATGTTCTAGCAAAAATGATTAAACATACAGTTATTCTAAAAACAAAAAAATAAGCATTCACACTACCTGTCCGAATAAAGTGAGCTTTTAAGAAACACAATAGTGTTATCATTGAAACTCGATCTAATTTTGATACATATTTAATTAGCGGCAGAAAACATCCGTTTGGATTCTGTGCTGGTTGGTGCTTTGTACTGAGATAGTCGTTGACAAGTTGCAATTTAACCCCCCCCCCCCTTATTCCCTCATCTTCAAAAAATCTTATTTCCTTTTTATCAAAAATAAAAAAATTTCCTTTTTGACTTTTTATGGCACTATATCCATATTAATGAAAGAAAGGGACTGACAGTTAAGTGTGGTGAGGAAACCAAATCTAAGTTAAGGGAGGGTTATTTATTTTTTATTTATTAATTTTTATTTCCCTGTACCTTAGTATCGCCGTCAGTGGCCATTGTTATGATATTCGTACAGCAGCTCCTCTCAAGCACTAAGTCCCACAAGCTACCTGATTGCATTAAAAAATGAGAATTTCCAGGAGTTGAGGGATATCCCCCCCAACACACATCTCACACAATACGTATATCGTATATATATATATATATATATATATATATATTCATTTTTCTCATTTAATCTGTTAATACATGGTATCATTTCCATAAATTTCTCTCAATTAACAATCTCAACTCTCCCTACAGCTTCAAACACTAATTCAATCTTAATCACTTCCTCATATTTCACTGCTGCTCATAGCCACTGCTGCTAATGCGCCATTAAAATTGTAAACCAGCCAATCCTCATATTTCTCTTAATCACCAATATCAATTCACTTCACAACAGCAATCCATAAATTGCTAACTTAATGCTAACAGTTCCATGTAATCTCTCTTAATTTAGCAATATCAATTTTCCTTACAACTTCAACCAATAAATCAACTCAATATTAAACATTTCTTTGTTTCTTCAACTTCAACCTTATTCTAAAATAAGCTCCACTTTATCTAAGTACCGTTTCCAAAACAACATAGTTCAAGAGACTTGCCTTCCTTCTTGTTCACGGTGGAGTTTTTTTGTGCGGGTTCCTCTCACAGAGTGCGGTGATGTTTCTCTCTCTCTCTTCTTAGTTGAAGTCTGCATCTCTGCTGTATAGCTCTTCCAGTACTGTCTTATTTCGTGATTTTGAGAACAGTTCTCTGTTAAAACTGAAGGAAATTACCACAGCAGTAATTGAAGCCAGGGCACTATCTGACTGGCTTGTTATTCAACTTCCAGATTAACTTTTAGCACAGGAACATGACCGGCGGAACCCTTCACTATACAGCTGGACACCCCTGGACACCCCAAGAACTGGACCCAGAACTACCACTGGAAGTCTGCAATCCCTCCGAACAACCACAAACCCCTCTTTTGGTCGAGCACCTTATTTATTTCCTTCTCATTTATTTATTTAATGAATTGATTGCAAGTTATAATTGCCCCCTGTATTATTTTTTTATACGCAAGCTTATGTGCAAACCCCCTCTGGGGGTTTGCACATAAGCTTGCGTATAAAAAGTAGGATCTGTTGATTCATGCTGCCATTGTCATACCCTAACCATGCCCTCAGCATGGAATATCTGTAAAGGTGACCATTTTTCAGTTCCGAAATGTGCCCACTATACCTGTAGCTGCTGATTTTTAGGCAAAAAGAGTAAATTCAATGACGTCACCCGATGCTGTACAACAGTCACCTTGATGCAATATCATCATCATCATCAGCCATTTTCAATCCACTGCAGGATGAAGGCCTCTCCAGCAACTTTCCAGTTCCTTCTGTTTTGAGTACTGGCCATCCATTTACTACTCAAAAACTCATGAATTTCATCTATCCATCTCCGCCTTTGTCTTCCAGGTTTTCTTCTAGCTCCTCTTGGGTACCATTCTGTTATTTTCTTAGTCCATCTGTCATCATGTCTTCGAGCTATGTGTCCTGCCCAAGACCATTTTAGTTCTTTAGTTTTGATAAGAATGTCCTTTATTTGAGTTTGCTGCCTAATCCATGTGTTTCTATTCTTATCTAACAGTCTGATTCCCAATATAATTCGTTCCATTCTTCGCTGTGTAGTTCTTAGCTTCTCTTCCATTCTTTTTGGTGAGTGCCCAAGTTTCACTTCCATAAGTCATGGTGGGGAGTATACATTGATTCATTATTTTACGTTTCAGACAAACTGGGATATTGCTCTTCAGTATGTGACTATATTTCCTGAATGCTATCCATCCAAAATTTATTCTTCTCTTGACTTCCAGCCATTTATCATTATTACAGCTAATAACTTGTCCCAGATAAGTACAAAGTATGTTGAGGGTCAAACGGCACCAGGAATTTCTCCCATCTCCGCGAGTGTTCGCTGTATCGAGGGACAGTACTCTGTCAAGACCAGAGATTTAAAAGTGTGTGGATCATGTGTTGTGTAGTATGTTGTGCCCATTGTTCTTCTGGCCTATTGGCCGTCGAGCCCCTGATGAGACCCGACGTTGTCCGTACTATGCCAACGAGGAGGCTGGCCAGGTGTACCTTGAAATTTATTATACTCTGGCAGGTCCTGCCGCCTAATTTCCTGGGATTTCAGCGGCTGGGTCCTATAGAAAAAAAAAAAAAAAAAAAGATAGATAATCGCGATGGTATAATTGCAAAATCGCTATTAAGTTAGTATGTGGGGTTTGTTCCCCGAAATTACCATGGGATTGTACACTAAAATGACAAGTTCTAGAGGCCTAATGGGGCAGGCAATAATTTTGGTGCTAATTTAAATTTGGATGCGTGGGGCTTTCGCGGTGAATAGTCAAAGAGAAGGGTAGGGAGACTGAAGGCTGGGGGAAGAAAGAGAAGTAAGGGGCCGATAGGGTAGATGGCCCCTGCAGTCAGTGGGGCATGCCCATGCCCCACCAGAGGGAAAGGGGGATGGCAGGAGGAGGAGAAGACAGCGAGCCATCTCTCCCCCCCCCTGCCAAGGAATAGGAGTGAAAGCAGGCTGGTCAAGGTTGCCAGCCCAGATCGCCATATGGCTAGGTGGCAGCAATGTGCTGCAATCATTTCTCTGAGCCCTTGCATGGTAGTATCTGGGAAGGTTTCCGTGGTTGTGTAGACATTCTGCTGGCCTGCACGGCATGGTTGTTTACTGCAGTGGTTGAGGCTGTGGGAGCGTCCTTCTCCTTGTGAAGAGGTCCTGGGCCAGCTGCGCGAATGCCTTATATGTGTCAACTTCAGTTATGGCGAGGTCTTCTTGATTACGGAGGTTAAGCTGTGTTCTAGTAATGAACCTGCAATAGAGGTCCTCATATAGTGGGCAACTGTACATTAGGTGCTCCCACGTTTCACGTTCACCACAGAGGCAGAACGGTGTATCACTCAGTCCAAATCCTTGTAGTTTGTCTCTAATGGCCCCGTGTCCCGTCAGCAGGTAGGTGGTGTAGAGTCCTGGTGAGAGCCACGGTGGATAATTCGGGTATACCAGCCGTATGTTGGGTAGAAATTTTCTAGTTACTGCACCTTTGCTGGAGGTCTCCCAGCGGGCCTGCCAAGTTTGTTGGAGGTAAGCAGAGAGACGGCTCCTTTCTACTTTGGGATCATTTGACAGATCTATGACTCCACCTTTTCAATTATTGCTCCTTCAATCATTATTTCCCTTTCCGTGGTATACTTGTTCATCATTACTTTTGTTTTAGCCATATTCATCTTTAGTCCAAAATCCTTACTAACTGTGCATAACTGATTAAGATTTTCCTCTAATTCTTTGGGATCGTGGCTTATGACCATAATGTCATCTGCAAATCGTAAATGGTTTAGGTACTCTCCGTTCACATTGACTCCTTTCTGCGACCAGTCTAATCTTCTGAAAGCTTCCTCAAGGGCAGCAGGAAACAGCTTCGGAGATATTGTGTCTCCTTGTCGAACTCCTTTCTCGATTTTAAATTTGCTACTGTCTTTGTCTAGTCTAATAAAGGATGTAGCACTCTCATATATTTTCTTCAAAATCATAATATACCTATCATGCAATATACCTATCTGCTAATGCTTTGCACATTCTAATATACTTTTACACACCCATGTTATCCCCAGGAGCTCACATCCAGTGAGTATGGGCTTGGCACACCCAGGGTACTGAGCTGGATATCATCATTCTTCTCTTTCTTGGTGATTCCTTTCTACTTCTCTTTCTCACACACACACACACACACGCACACGCACACACACACAGGGTAACTCGGGAATTTTTTTTGGCTGGTACAGCATAAACCTCAGGCTTCCTTGCACCATATGACTATGATAATAATATACTGCCAACATCCAGTTACTGTCCATATTCAAATTCACAGAACAACTTTTCATCTTCCTCGTTTATTCATTCAACTGCCGTTTTATGGAACAACCTGAAAATTCTTTCGTGAAAATTACAGTCTACTGAAGTTCAAGTCTAATGTCAATAAATATTTTCTTTCATCTTCTCAACCTCCAACCCAAGCATGGTACTAAGTACTATAGGTTCTAATACCTCTCGTGTTTGGGGTTTTCATAAACAAAAATATATACTGCGTTGTAATGTAACAGATGTGGCCTTATTAGACTTCATGATTCTTATCATTAGAAATTGGATTATATGCATTTGCATATGTATTTTTATGACCATTTCTGTCATTAGTATATATAAATGTATAATGCAAATTACCTGCAACACTGCATATTTTGTTAATTTTATCAATTTTCAGGCATTAAACTCAAAAATGTGATCTCAGTCATTGAAAACATTACAATATTAATGTTGTTTGTGTGCTTTTTTGGCACATTGACATGGGAAAGTTAGCATGGGAAAACATATCAGTGATCTTATACTTTAATTCTTCTGCCACCAATGATATTGGACAACAGTATATTCTTTAAGTGTGTAACATAACGGAGGATTTTAACTTCCCAGATATAGACTGGAACTTATGGGTTAGTCACTCGCGCACTAGTAAGACTTTTGTGGATTTATTGGATGATTGTTTTCTGCAGCAGCATGTTCGAGAGAGGGTAATACTCTTGATCTGGTTATCAGCAGTGATCATTCGTGTATTAAGAATTTGCAGATGAAGCAACCATTAGGTGGCAGTGATCACAGTGTACTGATGTGGGATTTACTTAGATATAATTACCATTAGGGGTAAAGGAAGGGGCCTTTGCTTCCGTAAAGGTGACTAGTGGTCTCAGACAATTTTTAAATTCTGTACAGTGGGACCAACTGATGATGTTACCAAAAGCAAATTCTAAGTGGGAAGCATTCAAGGAATTAATAGTAGAAGCTACCAAATACCTATTAAGAAATATTGTTCAAGGTTTAGGCCTAATTGGTTGTCAAATGAACTAGTGAGACTCGTGACAGAGAAGAAAAATGCATGGGATGCATATAAATTATCAGGCGACACATAAGCATTTGATATATATAAGCTAGTCTGTAATCAAGTCACAAAGGAGGTTAGGCAGGCAAAGGCAGATTACGAGAAATCTTTGGCAAAGGATGCTAAGGAAAACAGCAAGGATTTCTTTACTTATATAAACTCTAAAAGGAAGGGGATGAATCTGATTGGTCCACTTGATATCGATGGTTCGACTGTTGATGATCCTGCTCAGATAGCAAACAAACGAATGAGTATTTTGCATCCATATTCACACATGAGGAGTTATTAAGGTTTGAAAATGCCACAAGGTTATCAAATTGTAACAGGGTGCTTAATGATTTTGTAATAACTGAGAAAAAGTGGATGAGAAATTGTTGAAGTTAAACATAAACAACTTTTAACTTCAACATGGGGATTTCCCCATGTTGAAGTTAAAAATCTTTTCTGAGCCATTTCTGGGCAGAACGTGGCAAAACCTAATATACCGATAACAAGTGCGAAACAATGGGCGCAAAGACAACAAGCACGAAAAAGCGGGAAATGCAATTAAAAAAAAAATCTACAACCACTGTATAAGACGCACCCAGTTTTTAGACCCCAAATTTTTTGAAAAAGGTGCATCTTATACATGGGGAAATACGGTATCTTGAATTCTACCCAAACACAATAGGGGGAAGTATGTGATGAAAGTTTTGTCAACCAATTTGGCCCTGGCAAGACTATGCAGGGCTCACAGGGTACAATTTTTCACTGCATGATCAGTTTGTTCACAGGAGACTGTTTTTACAAGGAAGAGATAGACTTTAATAGAAGAGCTTCAACAACATTTGTTGATGCTATTGAGTTAGGGTAAGGTGAGTTAAAAAACTGCTAGCTTGAGAGAATATACAGATTAATAGCTTAAAACAGAGCTGCCTGCAGAGGTGAAAGTGATTCTTGCATTATTCTATTGGAACATACAGCAGCCTGGAAAGCACGGTGTCAGAGATTACAAGGATATTGGGAGTTTGCATGGAACAAGCAAAAACAGGTGCCTATATATTTGCTTGTACACCAATATTACTGCTATAATATATAAATTTGATATGTTTGAAGTATTGTTTAAGTTATCAAATGCAGACATCATAAGGATATTGGAAAAATGCTGCCTCCCATATCTAACTACTCACCATTAAGTAGTTAGATATGGATGGCGAGTACAATGTTGATCCAGCCTGGTGTGACATAATCACTGGGAGAAGAATGGAAATGAAAGTAGGAGTATGTTATAGGCCAAATGATTGATGATTATAATGAATAGCTATACAGGCAAATAGAGTGAGCCAGCAAATCAAAATGTGTTATAATTGGAGATTTTAACTTATTGACTGGAACTTTTTGGTTGATCATGCACACATAATTGCAGAATTTACTGGATGTACTAGATGTTTTCTACAGTAGAAGATTAGCATTAGTAGAGGCATATAATGCAAGAAAGCAAGCTTATGCAGCATCAGCCAAAAAAAAACACTCCCATTTCACCCCTCCGTTCGTTCCAAACACCTGTCCAGCCCAGCCTTAAATTTATTAGGCTATCAACTTCCACAACAAGGGATGGAAGTCTGTTCCACCAACCAACTATCCACTGGCTAAAGGCAAACTTCCGCACATCTATCCTACATCTGTCTTTCCTCAATTTCGATTTATGCCCTCTGAGGTGATTATTCTGAGCAAGAGGAAGAATCCATCAGCATTGAACATGCTCAAACCATTCAAGGCTTTATACACCTCAATCAGATCACCTCGCAGGTGCCTATTCTCCAGACACTGTAATTTGCAAAACTTAAGCCTTTCTTCCTAAGAGCAACCCTTTGTTCCATTCACTAATCTTGTTGCCTTCTGTGTACTTGTTCCAATAGCTCTACATCCTTCTTGAAATGAGACCTCCAGACCTGTATACAGTACTCAAGGTGTGGCCTGACCATTGCCTTATACAAGGGAATAATCACCTCCTTATCCCTTCTAGAAAAATTCCTGTATATCATTGACAAGACACCATGAGCTACTCTTACAGATTGTCTGCATTGCTCAGAAAACTTTATCTACCAGCACAATTACCCCCAAGTCCTTTTTGTTATCTACCACTGTCAGTGTAGTACCACAGAGTTGATATGTTACTCTAGGGTTACTGCTTCCCATATGTAGTACTTTACATTTGTCAATGTTAAACTTCATATGCCACCTCTCAGTCCATCTGCCCAAGTTTTCTAGATCCTGTTGCAGCAGCAGCATACTGTCATTAGTGTCATCATCAGTACTGTCATCATCAGTATCATTTATAAATACAGAAAACAACAATGGACCCAACATTGAACCCTGAGGGACTCCACTAATAACATTAGTCCACGATGAGCAGTGTCCATTGATTACCACTCTCTATTCCCACTCAACCATCCCTTTATCGATAGCAGCAATTTGTCTCCAGTGCCACACTGCTCCAATTTGTTCAGCAGTCTTCCATGTGCAACAGTATCAAAAGCCTTTCTAAGATCCAAATATATGATATCAAAGTTATTCCCTGCATCCAGTTGCTTTGTGACCACATCATAGTATCCAATCAAATTGGTCAGGCAAGACTTTCCCTTATCAAAACCATGCTGTGTCTGAGCTATAACTGAAGTCTTGTCTAGATGATCCTGCAGTGCTTCTTTAACCAGTGCCTCCATTAATTCTGGAATAGAAGTTAAACTAACAGGTCTATAATTATTTGTGTTGCCCTTTGATCGTCCTTTGTAAATTGGGGTCACATTTGCACATCTCCAGTCCATGGTTACCTCCCCTGAGTCCAAAGAAGCTCTCATAATTATGGCTAAGTGTTTGCTTACTTCCTTTACTGCCTCCTTTAATATAACTGGATAGATCCCATCCACCCCGGGTGCCTTTTTTATGTTTATCTTCAACAATTTCTCTTCCACTTTCCTCTCGGTTATTACAAAATCATCTAGCTCACTGCCAGAGTTTAATTCACCTCTGGCATTCCCCTCCCTGAATAACCCATGTGTGAATGTAGATGCAAAATACTCATTTAGTTTGTTAGCCACCTGAGCAGGTTCATTAACAGTTGAACCATCAATATCCAGTGGACCAATCTGATTCATCCCTTTCCTTCTAGAGTTTACATTGGTAAAGAACTCTATGCTGTTTTTCTTTGCATCCTTTGCCAAAGGTTTTTCATAATCTGCCTTTGTCCTGCCTAATCTCCTTTGTGACTTGGTTACAGACCAGCTTATGTCTATCATAAGCTTCCATGTCACCCATTAATTTATATGTATCCCATGCATTTTTCTTCTCTACCATATGTCTCAGTTCATCTGACATCCATTTAGGCCTAAACCGTGAACAATATTTCTTAGTTGGTATGTAAAGCCAAGTAGCTTCCAAGATATAGATGTTTGAACAGGCTAAGAGTAGAAAACCTGCTTCTTGCCCTAATGGTAGCCGAGCATTCTTGTCTCTTGCCAAAGTTATGGGCCGCACATTTTGCCCATCCCTGCTCCCACCTCTGTCCAAACCAGATGGTTCTGTTTTCACTTCAGCCAAGGATAAAGCTGACTTGCTAGCATCCCATTTTTCTTCCAACTAGTGTATTAATGGTCCTGGTAAAACACCTCCTACCATTCCCAACCCATTGAATGGAGCATTCAATGCCTCCTGTGGTCTTCCATCAAAAGGATGTCAGGATTTTGACGAATCTTGATGCTAAGAAAGCTCCAGGTCCTGATGGTATTTTTCCACTTGTTCTCAAAACCTGTGCTCCTGAACTTACTCCTGTTCTTTGCCGCCTTTTTTAACTTTCTTATTCCAACGGTGTTTTTCCTTCTGCTTGGAAATTTGCTCATATCCAGCCAGTTCCTAAAAAGTGTGACAAATCCTTCCCATCCAATTATCGTCCCATTGCCATCACTTTTACTCTGTCTAAAGTAATGGTGAAATCAATTAACCGCCAACTCTTAAACTATTTAGAAACTTTCCGTCTGATCAACGATCGCCAGTATGGATTCCATCAGTGTCGATCCACTGGTGATATTGTGGCTTATGTTACCCATTTATGAACTAATTCAATGGTAAAGTTCGGTGAAACACAAGCCGTTGCTCTTGACATATCAAAAGCTTTGGATCGTATTTGGCATAAAGGTCTTCTAAACAAGCTTCTCTTATGGTTTGCAAACTGTGTTTTGTAATAGGATATCCAGTTTTTTCTCTGTTTGTTCACTGAGGGTGATGGTAGATGGCTCTCTGTCTTCTAACTTCTCCAGTAATGCCTGTGTCCTGCAAGGTTCAGTTCTTTCCCCCACTCTTTTCCTCTTGTATATTAATAACCTTCTTCCATTGACTGGAAATCCTATCCATAGTTTTGCCGGTGATAGCACATTGCATTCCCATTTCCATTTTGAGAAACCGTGCCCTGCTCAATCATCTTCAAATTCTCGAAAATCTACTACCAATTCCTTTAAGCTGATCTCCAGGTAATTATCCAGTGAGGCAAAGACAACTTAGTTGATTTCAATCCTTCTAAAACTCAGTCTTGTCTTATATCTTGCAAAAAAGGATTCTTCTGCTCCTATGCGTATCTTTGATGACACTCCGATTTCTAGGGAAAATGATATATCTCTTTTGGGGGTTGCCCTCACTTCTAATATCTCTTGGCACAAGCACATTACAAATATTGTTTCCTCTGCATCTAAAAAACTTGGGTTTCTCTTTTGCTCTGACCGTTACTTTTCTACCAAACAGCTGTTCACTCAGTACAAATCGCAAATCTGACTTACCATGAAATATTGTTCCCATATCTGGGGTGGGGCCCCAAAACTCTCTCAGGCTTGATCCCGTTCAGAATAGGGCAGGTTAGGTTAATTAATGATTCATCTCTAACAGAGTCTCTCCACTCGCTGTCTCATAGACATACTGTTTCTGCTGCATTCCTTTTCTATAATTCTATAATTCCCGCTCTCTTTCAAAACAGTCCAAACACGTGCTGCCACCTGCCAACATCCAATTACTGTCCAACTTCAAACATACAGAACCAACTTTTCATCTTCCTCGATTGTTCATTCAACTGCTGTTTTCTGGAACAATTTTCCTCCATATATTTCCTGAAAATTACAGTCTACAGAAGTTTTAAGTCCAATGTCAACAAATATTTTCTTTTGTCTTCTCAACCTCCAACCCAAGCGCCGACCGGGCTAGCCGAGTGGGTAAAGTACCTGCCCGGCATCCCAAAGGTCGCGGGTTCGATTCCCGCCTCGGGCTTGGATCAAAGTACTGCAAAAACCTTGGGAGGTGCAATATGGCCACAGAAGCCGATGCGCCAATAACTACCAAATCAAAAAAAAAAAAAAAAAAATCCAACCCAAGCATGGTAAAAGTGCAGCCATTATCAACCCACTGCAGGATGGAAGCCTTCTCAACAATTCATGCTGAGGAAAATGGACCATAATCTGCCATGCTGGTCCAGTGCGGGTTGGCAGATCGACCATATTCAGCAGTCAGGGGCTTGAACCCTGGTCTATTCAAAGAGTGTGTGCTACTGCACTCCTGCTCCTGACCACTCTGCTACGGAGGCCTGGTACTAAGTACTATAGGTTTTACTACCTCTTGTGTTTGGGGTTTACATAAAAAAAAAAAAAAAAAAGATAAATTCTTTGAATGCTTTCCATTTTGAATTTGCTGTTGGTAACATCATCAGTTGGTCGCACAGTATAGAATTTAAATACTGTCTGAGACCACCGTAGTCACCTTTATGAAAGCAAAAACCCTTCCCTTTACCCGATGGTAGTTACTTCTTTGGGTAAATCCCACTTGAGCACTCTGTGATCACTGCCACCTAGTGGTTCCTTTATTGGCAGATTTTTAATGCATGAAGAATCACCACTGATAATCAGATCAAGAGTATTACTCCCTCTAGTTGCCTCCCGAAAACGCTGCTGTAGAAAACAATCATCCAATAAATCCACAAAAGCCTTGCTAGTGTGTGTGAGTGACCAACCCACAAATTCTAGTGAATATCTGGGAAATTAAAATCCTCCATTATAAGACTCTGATTTACTGGCCCACTATTTTCCTGTACAGTTTCTTATTATACTTGTCAGAGTCATTAGGCCTATAATACACTCCTACTCTCAATTTTGATCTCCCAATGCTTGTGTCACACCCAACTGACTCGACACTGCACTGTCCAGTGATTTCGACTGGCTTCACTTCCTTGGATTTTGTTTTTCTTAACTAAAAGCATAACCCCTCCTCCCTTCCTATCCTGTCTATCCTTCCTGTACAGATTGTACTCCCCAAATACCAGTTCTGCATTCCTTATATCTGTGTGACACCACGTCTCTGATATCTCAACAATATCTGCCTTTGATGTTTTGAGCAATACCTCAAATTTATTTATCAAACTCCTAGCATTGGTGTATATGCACGTATACATGCACCTGTTCCTATTCTTAGCTACCCTAACTCAACGCATGTGTTTACTTGTACCGCAGTGACTCCCAGCAGTCTCTGAAATACCCTGCATCTTGTTTTCCAGGCTACTGCTCATTCCAATAGAAGCAGTGCAAGAATCTCTTCCACCTCT
This sequence comes from Mastigoproctus giganteus, assembly GCF_048544385.1. Lineage (NCBI taxonomy): Eukaryota > Metazoa > Arthropoda > Arachnida > Uropygi > Thelyphonidae > Mastigoproctus > Mastigoproctus giganteus. The sequence continues at coordinate 172,665,443 of NC_143576.1, forward strand.
GCCAGTGGCTATGTTAATCTATTAGTCCTTGTATCCCCCCCCCCCCAAGCTAGCAGTTTTCCGACCCACCTAACACTGCCTTGATAGCATTGGCAAATATTTTTGCACCCTTTCTATTTAAATGTGTCCCACCCCTGTAGAACCAGTCTCTCCTGTTAACAAGTATAGACCAGTCTGAAAAAATTTCTACTCCTTGAGCCTTGCACAATCTTTCCAGGTCGAATTGATCAACAAGGCTCTCAACATATACTTCCTCATATTGTGTCTGGGCAAAATTGCAGACACTTTCAAATTCAACCCTAATTCATGGCTTTTTTTTCAACAGTGGCCCGTACTTGTTAAATAATTCCACTGGTCTCCAACTCTTAATATCATTTGTGTCAACGTGTACAACAATATCACCTTTTGTGCCCTTGAAAGATATCTGCTCTACAACGTCATCAATCTTTGCCCCTGGCAGACATACCCTGGTCCAGTTCCACCAATCCTTTTTACATACCATATTCCCCATTTCCCTGACAATAGTCACCAACAACTACTAGTTCCTGTGGGACACAGAAGCAACCCTTGGGGGTTGCCGCTATGTTCCGTGATGATCAAATTGAAAGCTCTGGCATTGATGTGGGCAGCTGAGAGCTTGATTGGGCCCCTCAATTTAGATCCTTCGAGGGCATCCACCCTGTCCTTCAAGCTCTCATATAGGCCCATAACGCTGAGTTGTTGCCCGATTTACTTGCACTCCTTACATCGTACACACGCAAAGACATCCCCCTTGGCAACACATGTCCTGTACCTGATTGCTTCACAAACATCAAGCAAGCAGTGCATTTTAAAAGTCTGTGATTCAGAGGGCAAATGCCCCCCCCCCCCCCCCCCCCAGTTCTCCCCTGAGCCACAGCACTCCCATTAGCTTGAGCCTTTTTCTTTGTTGCTCTGGTCTGAGTCATGATTTCGATTCGATTTCAATTAAATTTCAATATCAGTACAATATTATAACCCTAAACTTGTATCCCAATGCAATTATAACACTATATAGCTATATATATTTTTTTCAGTATTGAATATTATCTCCAAGTTCCGTTATACAACTTCCGTATCAAGTTATGTATTAATTAGCATTAGCATTAGTAGAGGCATTTGATGCAAGAAAGCAAGCTTATGCAGCATCAGCCCAAAAAAAAAAAAAACCCACTTCCACTTCACCCCTCTGTTCTTTCAAAATACCTGTCCAGCTGAGCCTTCAACTTATTTAGGCTATCAACCTCCACCACAAGGGATGGAAGTCTGTTCCACCAACCAACCACCCGCTGGCTAAAGGCAAATTTCCGCACGTTTATCCTACAACTGTCTTTCCTCAATTTGAATTTATGCCCTCTCAGGTGATTTTTCTGAGCTAGAGGAAGAATCCCATCAGCATTGAGCATGCTTAAACCATTCAATGCTTTATACACCTCTATCAGATCACCTCGCTGGTGCCTAGTCTCCAGACACTGTAATTTGCAAAACTTAAGCCTTTCTTCGTAAGAGCACCCCTTTGTTCCATTCACTAATCTTGTTGCCCTTCTCTGTACTCGTTCCAGCAGCTCTACATCCTTCTTGAAATGAGGCCTCCAGACCTGTATACAGTACTCTAGGTGTGGCCTGACCATTGCCTTATACAATGGAATAATCACCTCCTTATCCCTGCTGGAAAAATTCCTGTATATCATTGACAGTACTCCATGAGCTACTCTTGCAGCCCGTCTGCACTGCTCAGAGAACTTCATATCTGCCTGCACAACCACCCCCAAGTCCCTTTCATTCTCTACCACTGTCAGTGTAGTACCACAGAGTTGATACGTTGCTCTGGGGTTGCTGTTTCCCATGTGTAGTACTTTACATTTGTCAATGTTAAACTTCATTTGCCACCTCTCAGCCCATCTGCTCAACCTTTCCAGATCCTGTTGCAGCAGCATAGTGTCAGTAGTATCCTTGACAACCCTGCCAACCTTTGTATCATCTGCAAACTTGGACATTAAGCTTGATATACCATCATCAATATCATTTATAAATACAGAAAACAATAATGGACCCAACACTGAGCCCTGAGGGACTCCACTAATAACATTAGTCCACGATGAGCAGTGTCCATTGATTACCACTCTCTGTCTTCTCCCCCTCAACCACCCCTTTATCCATAGCAGCAATTTGCCTCCAATGTCACACTGCTCCAATTTGTGTAGCAGTCTTCCATGTGCAACAGTATCAGAAGCCTTTCTAAGATCCAAGTATATAATATCAAAGTTATTCCCTGCATCCAGTTCTTTTGTGACTGCATCATAGTATCCAATCAAGTTGGTCAGGCAAGACTTCCCCTTAACAAAACCATGCTGTGTCTGAGCTATAACTGAAGTCTTGTCTAAATGATCCTGCAGTGCTTCTTTAACCAGTGCCTCCATTAATTTTCATGGAACAGAAGTTAAGCTCACAGGTCTATAATTACTTGTGTCAGCCTTTGATCCTCCTTTGTGAATTGGGGTCACATTTGCACATTTCCAGTCTATGGGTACCTCCCCTGAGTCCAAGGAAGCTCTCATAATTATGGCTAAGGGTTTGCTTACTTCCTTTGCTGCCTCCTTTAATATAACTGGATAGATCCCATCCACCCCGGGTGCCTTTCTTGTGTTTATCTTCAACAGTTTCTCCTCCACTTTACTCCCAGTTATTTCAAGATTCTGTAGCTTACTGCTAGAGTTGAATACACCTCTGGCATTCCCCTTGCTGAATAACTCCTCATGTGTGAATGTCGATGCAAAATATTCATTTAGTTTGTTAGCTGCCTGAGCAGGATCATCAACAGTTGACCCATCAATATCAAGTGGACCAATCTGATTCATCCCCTTCCTTTAATTATATTACGTTTGTAAAATCTAAGTTGTTATGTATTTAGTTAAAAAAGTACAATTTAATTGACAATGAAGTTGCACAAGATTAATAAATGTTACTGATTTATCGACAATACTATATACTATACTAAGCTAATGCTATCTAGTATGGGATATAACGTTGTATTGTATAACAATGGTGGCAAGTTACGAACAGTAAATCTACGGACACTTAAGTATTAATTAACTTCCAAAATCTCGCTGTCTCAATTCAGAATAAACCAAGGATCTTAGTTTTCTACTTATAGAAAATAATTTAATATAACAATTAGTCAATAAAGCAGCTAAATATACTAAAAACTTTCCGTTTGCCAGAGCTGCAAAACTTGTAAAACACAATTAGAGAGAGACAACAAGAGAAAGCAACACTCTTGATATGGCTATTAGCAGTGACCCTTCATGCATTAAGAATCTTCAGATAAAGGAACTACTAGGTGGCAGTGATCATAATATGTTGAGATGTGATTTACTTAAAGATGTAACTACTTTAAAGGGTAAAGGGAAGGGATTTCCTTTTGTAAAGATGACTACAGTAGTCTTAGACAGTTTTTAAATTCTTTTCCTTGGGAAAATCTGACTATGTTATCAGCTGTAAATTCTAAATGCAATGCATTCAGTTTAGTAATCATAGACGCTACTAATCTTTTTTATACCAACTAAGAGATATTGTTTAAGGTGTAGATCTAAACGTATGTCCAATGAACTGACAAGACTAGTAGCAGAGGAAAAATTGCAAGGGATGGTTATAACTTATCAGGGTAGATTCAGAAATCTACAGTAAGTACAAACTAGTCTTCAATCAAGTCACTAAGGGAGTGAGGCAAGCAAAAGAAGATTATGGGATGGCTTTGTCTAAGATTGCAAAGAAAAGTAGCAAAGAATTCTTTGCTTATGTTAACACTAGAAGGAGAGAGATGAACCACATTTGCCCAACAAATATGAATGACATAACTATTAATGATTCTGTTCAGGTTGCTGAATAAATATTTTGCATCGACATTCACATGCGAAATTTTCAGGGATGTAAATACCAGAAGTATACCAAGTTATAGCTGGGTGCTGAATGATTTTGTGATACCTGAGAGGAAAATGAAAGAAAAGTTGTTGAAGCTATAAGTAAATAAGGCACCTAGGGCTGAAGGAATCTGGCGCAATTATATTAAAAGGTTCAGAAGCAAGAGAAGTATGCAACCATTTAGCCATGATTATGAGATCATTCTTTGGATACAGGGAATGTCCTTATAGATTTGAGGTATGCAAATATCTCTTCTGTTCACAAATGGTTTAAGAAGTATTGCAGCATCATTTTGAACGGGGATGCAGTTATATGGAAATCACAGCACTGATTTTAAGGTGGAGGTCTTGTCTGACCAATCCGATTAGCTATTATGACACAATAACAATGGGACTGGATGCAAAAAAATAATTTTGACATCATATACTTAGACTTCAGTAAAACGTTTTACACATGAAAGAACAAATTGGAGCCATGTGGCATTAGTGGGAAGTTACTGCTATATATAAAGCAATGGTTATTTGGCAGAAAACAGAGCATTTATTAATCTGTATCGCTCTTCTTGGAATAATGTTATTAGGGAATCTGCTCAGAGTTAAGTGCTGGGCCCCTTACTGTTTTTAATATTTATTATAGATATTGATGATTGTTCATTAAGCTTATTGTCTATTTTTGCAGATGACACAAAGGTTGGCTGGATAGTTAATGATAGGAATCAACTACAGCAAAACCTAGAAAAATTAGACAATGGGCTGAGAAGTGGCAGTTGAAGTTTAACATTGATAAAATGCATGGTAATATATGTGGGCAGTATTAAATCCAGAATAATGTACTGATTTGGTGGTACCACCTAAAGTTTGTGAAGAACAAATGAGATCTACATGCAGTTGTACAATATATGCCCAAGGTGGTGGAAAATGAAAGAGACAGCGTTAATTATACAGTTTAACATGGAGCTCTCTGAGCAGTTTAGACAAGCTGCTAGGACACCTCATGGAATTTTCTCAATGATATACAGGAATTTTACCTGCACGAACAAGGTGATTATCCCTTTGTATAAGGCAATGGGTAAACTGCATATAGGTTTGGTAACCTTATTTTAAGAAGGATGTGGATCTTTTGGGAATGGGTGCAGAGCAGAGTAACAAGATTAGTCAGTGATACAAAAGGGTATTCTTATCATGAAAGAATTCAGTTTTTCTTATTGCAGCATTGGAAACCAGTCATGTGCAGAGACCTGATTGAAATAGTTTAGGCTTTAAGTTGATTGATAAAACTAAATGCTGTTGGCATCCTTAGTCTTTGTCATAGAACACATAAATCAACAGCAACGGGAGTTAAATTGAAAAAGGATGGTTTAATTATAGACATGAAAATTTTTTTTTGCTAGAAAGTAATTGATTGTTGGAATAAACTTACATCTGGTGTTGTAGAGGTGGATAGTTTGAATAAATTTTAGGAAGCATTGTACAAATTATTAGAGGGGATGGATTAATTAGGAGGATAGTTTTTTCTTTTTTCCCTGATGCTGTATAATCTTGCTTCCTTGCATCACTTTATACTACTTATACTAACTTGTCGGAGTTAACGAGTAGATATGAGTAAGCTGTAGCTACCCTCTTTGATGGAATTGGGACAATTGATGGAATTGGGAAAGTGTAAGAATAACAAACCACAAAAACACTTTGGGTTACTGTGGTCACTTCATAAGCCAGGTTCTTTCTTAGAAAAATACATTGCTGCCTATCATAGTGTAGAAAATGGAAGAATTGGACATTACAGCATTAGCAGAACGTGATCTCGAGGGATGAATCAGCCTATACAGACTAGGTGTCAAATGGATGCACTCTGGTGTGACATTTCATTCAGAAATGTGTTCACCATGATAGTGTTGCATCACCAATGAAATTTGCTAGTGATGGGCTGATTTTATGGTCGTGTTTTGCATGGTTTGGATTTGGTCCACAGTTGTCACTGATGAAATCATGAATGCATAATTCTACCATACCTTTGTTGTGCTAATTCTTAAGAAGTGGAAGATGTATTTGTATCAGCATGGCAATGTTCCATGTCTTAAAGCAGAGTCAGTACAACAGTGGTTTGAGGAGAATAATGTGATGAATGTGCCATTTCCATCTAGAGCTCATATCTGAATCCATTTGAGCAACTTGATGCTTTGGAACAATGGTAGAAAGATAAGTAGTTTAACCAGAACTAGCTGTGATTTATGGAAGGAGATGTACATGATTCCAGTTGCCTTATGCCACAAAAAAATGTATCCTCTGGAGCAGTGTTTCCCAAACTGGGGTCCGTAGACGAGTTCCAGGGGGTCCTCATCTTTCAGATGGTAATCAAGTAGTATATGTTTATTTTCTTAAAAAATATACTGATAGAATCACAATGAATTTCGTTATAGAACAGTACTTATTTTCTATACGATTAGTATATATAATTGTATACATATTTCAAATTTTTCGTTCTGTGTTGATGTTAAATGAAGTTATTATTATATATCTGTATAAAAATAAGAATAAATTTGAGTTGTTTCACACATAAAAACTTTGAACTTTCTTTTCAGAAAACCCAGTGTTCTCTCTCTCTCTCTCTCTCTCTCTCTCTCACACACACAGAGAGAGAGAGAGAGAGAGATTGGGGCCGCTGCAACCCTATGTGCCGTGCCACCAGTAAGCGAAATAAAATTTGCCGCCGCAAAATATTTGGATTAAAAATTTAAAATAAGGCATAAATAATTTTATTAATTTATTGAAAAAGGAAAGAATTACAACATATCTCACATATAATATAATGAAACAACAAACAAAAATAACAAAACAGAATCATTCTGAAATTCTGGAAATAAACTTTAAATTCTAAATCACAGTAATCGTACCTACAATAATAAAATAAAAGAAAAATTATAATTTAAAAAAAAATTGTTTCCTTGCTTTAAAATGTTCGAATTTTAATTATTTCATTTCTGTTTATTTTTTCCAAAAGATCATTTTTTATTGAAATTATTGCCAAGTTAAAGAGTCGTTGTTGAGACATTGTCGATCGTAAATAATTAGGTTAATTTTAATTTTGAAAACTCTGTTCACCTGAAACTGAAACTGGTAAAGTTAGAAAAATTCTTAAAGCAACTGCTACATTTGGAAAAGTATCTGTAAAATTGTTTTTAAAAATGTATTGTAAAATTCCAATGGGGTAATATTGCCTATAATATAAATTTGAAGTACTCTATAAGTTCTTCTAGTCATCCCACTTCTTCAAAACCATATTGACCTAGGGATCAGATTCGACTCAATGCTTCTCTTCAGCCAACGTATAGACCTGCCTCCCCTCGACATGGCACCTGTATGTGGTGGGGCGTAGAGGGGAACAGGTATCCTGTGTGTTATCAGACACTCAGCCTAAAACACTGATGGATCCAATATCTCTCTATTACAGAAGATTTAGGAGAAGTCCGGTTGGCCTGCCTCCCTAAAATCCACTCATGCACACCTTCTCGATGGTAAGCCCTGTTACGTCACTTAGGTGGCAACGAACGTGTAGAGTGGTTCTCTTCAAGACGCCTGGTCAGCGTGAAGAGGAAAACACCAAACCCTCCAGCAATGAGAGCACAACAATACAAATGGCCCTCAGTCCCCAGCAGCTTTCACTCTCCCTCTTACGGCAGCGAGAGGATCAGAGTGGAAGCAGAGGGTGCTAAGAATCTCTGGGTACGACCAGGCTGCCATGCACGGAAATTGAACTTGGCCTGTTATAACGTACGATCACTCATCGGTGAAGAGAGGATATTAGAGCTGGAAAAGGAATTAGAAAATGTGAATTGGAATATCATCGGTTTGGCTGAAACAAGAAGAAGAAATGAATCACTTATAAGTTTATCAAGTGGAAATCTGCTGTACACCAATGGAAACAGTGAAAGGAGTGAAGGTGGAGTTGGGTTTCTGATCCATAAAGATTTTAAAAACAACATTTTGGAATTCAAAAGTACATCACCAAGGGTGTCAAGACTAATACTCAAGATTTCTAAGAGGTACAAACTAAAGATTATAATGATTTATGCACCAACATCGAGCCATGATGATGAAGAGGTTGAAGAAATGTACACTGAAATTGAGAGTCTTCTAGATGAGCAGAAAACCCACTACACTATTATTATGGGAGACTTCAATGCTAAGGTTGGAAAAAGACAAAACAGCGCAGAAAGAGGAACTATAGGAAATTTTGGAATTGGTGAAAGAAATAAAAGAGGTGAAAGACTTGTGGAATTTGCACAATCTCAAGGACTGTCAGTAATGAACACTTTTTTCAAGAAAAGGGTGAACAGAAAGTGGACATGGAAGAGTCCAAATGGAGTAACAACTAATGAAATCGACTTCATCCTCACTAACAGAAGATATATTGTGAATGATGTTACCGTCCTGAATAAGGTAAATGTTGGAAGTGATCACAGAATGGTAAGATGTACACTTGATATAGATGTAGGAAAGGAAAGGAAAAAACTGACTCGAGTAAATAATACAAAGGTCTTTGAAATAACAGAGGAGGAGAAAAAGCAGTATGTACAGGAACTTAAGAACAAGTTTGAACTTCTGCAGACTGCTCAGGACCAAGATATCGACGAGGAATATTACAACTTTCTGAAAGTGATAAAGCCCAAGAAACCTATAGGGAAACAGAAATCCAAAGAAGAAAAAATTAGTCAAGAAACACTTGTCATGATGAACTGAAGACGACAAATGAAGAGCAAGAAAAACACTGACAGGGAGAAAATTGAGTATACTGAGTTATGCAAAGCCATTAGAAAGAGACTCAGAGAGGACATAAGAAGATTTAACACAAGAAATGTAGAACAAGCATTAAGGGAAAACAAAGGATTTAAATCAGCAGCCATGAGCAGTAATACAGAAAGACAAATGATACTGAAACTGAAGAATAGCGATGGTGTACTTATAAACAGCAGAGAAGGCATAATTCAAATAGCAGAAGACTACTATAGAGAATTATACAAGGAGCGAGGGAATGATACCAGCAGTGGGGAACATGGATTGCAAAGTAGCAACACATACGACATACCTGATATTCTTCCTGATGAGGTAGAACATGCATTGAAGAAAATGAAGAATCGGAAAGCCCCGGGGGAAGATGAAGTTACTGTAGAGTTGTTAAAATTGGGAGGAAGAGACATAACACAAAAACTAGCAAGGCTCTTCACAAAGTGCATTAGAAAAGGTGTGATGCCTAAGCAGTGGAATAATGCAATCATAGTTTTGTTGCATAAGAAAGGAGATAAATCAGAAATTGGAAATTATAGACCAATTAGCTTGTTGTCCCATATCTACATGTTGTTCACAAGGGTCATTACTAACAGATTAGAAAGAATACTTGATGAGAATCAACCGAAAGAGCAAGCTGGCTTTAGGACAGGATTCTCAACTACGGATCACCTTCACGTAATATCACAGCTAATGGAGAAAGCAAATGAATATAAAACACCATTATGCCTGGCATATGTGGATTATGAAAAGGCATTTGACTCCATACAGCATAAGGCAATGTTTCGGGCACTGGAAAGACAAGGCATAGATACTCCATATATTATGATTTTGAAGAAAATATATGAGAGTGCTACATCCTTTATTAGACTAGACAAAGACAGTAGCAAATTTAAAATCGAGAAAGGAGTTCAACAAGGAGACACAATATCTCCGAAGCTGTTTACTGCTGCCCTTGAGGAAGCTTTCAGAAGATTAGTCTGGTCGCAGAAAGGAGTCAATATGAATGGAGAGTACCTAAACCATTTACGATTTGCAGATGACATTGTGGTCATAAGCCACGATCCCAAAGAATTAGAGGAAAATCTTAATCAGTTATGCACATTTAGTAAGGATTTTGGACTCAAGATGAATATGGCTAAAACAAAAGTAATGATGAACAAGTATGCCACGGAAAGGGAAATAATGATTGAAGGAGCAGTAATTGAAAAGGTGGAGTCATATACTTATCTGTGACAAGTTATTAGCTGTAATAATGATAAATGGCTGGAAGTCAAGAGAAGAATAAATTTTGGATATATAGCATTCAGGAAATATAGTCACATACTGAAGAGCAATATCCCAGTTTGTCTGAAACGTAAAATAATGAATCAATGTATACTCCCCACCATGACTTATGGAAGTGAAACTTGGGCACTCACCAAAAGAATGGAAGAGAAGCTAAGAACTACACAGCGAAGAATGGAACGAATTATATTGGGAATCAGACTGTTAGATAAGAAGAGAAACACATGGATTAGGCAGCAAACTCAAGTAAAGGACATTCTTATCAAAACTAAAGAACTAAAACGGTCTTGGGCAGGACACATAGCTCGAAGACATGATGACAGATGGACTAAGAAAATAACAGAATGGTACCCAAGAGGAGCTAGAAGAAAACCTGGAAGACAAAGGCGGAGATGGATAGATGAAATTCATGAGTTTTTGAGTAGTAAATGGATGGCCAGTGCTCAAAACAGAAGGAACTGGAAAGTTGCTGGAGAGGCCTTCATCCTGCAGTGGATTGAAAATGGCTGATGATGATGATGATGATGTGGTGTGGTGAGGGGACCTCCCAGTGATGCTGCTGGTTTTTCCAGATTAGCATCACTGGGATCTAACGCCCATACCTTGGTTTCAGGGTTACATCATTGGAATCCGGCGTGTGCAGCCGTGTGCCGCGACCCGAAATTAACCATTCTCTGCAGGATTTTGCATAGCTGTCTATGCAAAATCCTGTAGATAATTTTGTTTAATATGGTATTTAGAATCAAATGACCTTCTCTCCAACATCCAGTGTGGCTTCCGAAGGAATCGGTCCACTTTGGACCATCTTATTAGACTGGAAACATCCATCCGAGATGCTTTCCTAAAACGCGAACACTTGGTGTCGGTGTTCTTTGACATGGAGAAAGCGTATGACAACTTGGAGATTTGGCATCTTAAAAGATTTGCATAGTCTTGGTCTTAGAGGGCATCTCCCCATTTTTATTAAAAACTTTCTAGCCAATCGATCTTTCCAGGTTCGTGTGGGATTCTCACTCTCTCGTTCCTTTAGCCAAGAGGAGAGAGTACCACAGGGATCAGTTTTAAGTGTCACGCTTTTCACCATCAAAGTAAATTCCATCACAGAACAACTTCCTCCAACTGTAAACAGTGCCCTCTATGTTGATGACTTTAGCATATCAGTCATGCAACATGAGGGTTATTGAAAGACAGCTGCAAAAAGCCATTGATCGCCTTAATTCCTGGGCACTTGTTAATGGCTTCAGGTTCTCGCGGCGCCTCCGTAGCCAGGTGGGCAGGAGCAGCAGTGCATAGCAGCACACGCTTCTTGATTACACCGGGGTTCGAGTCCGTGCCCACCAAATACGGAGGATGCGGAAAGGTCAGGGAATGACCACCGCATATCCCCGGAGCAATATGGCCTTAGTTGCTAATGTTCTAAACAACAACAAACAATCAGGTTCTCGCCAGAGAAGACCGTTTGCATAAATTTTTGACGTAAGCGTAATCTTCATCCTGAACCTGAATTAAGGCTCGGACAAAATGCTGTTCCAGTAGCGGCGGACACAAAATTCTTGGGACTCGTATTTGATAAAAAGCTGACTTTTCTGGATCACATCTGTCAACTCCGCACAAAGCACACAAGAGGCCCGAATATTTTGCGCTCTCTTTCCTCTACTCTCTTTCCTTCATCTTGGGATGCAGATCGATGCACTTTACTACGCATCTACCATGCACTTGTACGATCCAGACAAGATTACGGGTCCCTGGTATACAATTTAGCTAGAGACAGTGTACTTCGATGGCTGGATCTTGTCCATCATCAGGCCCTCCGTATCACTATTGGAGCATATCGAACATCTCCTGTCCAGAGCTTATACGTCGAAGCAAACGAACCGCCGTTATCGCTTTGACGTAAGCAGTTGTCTCTAAAGTAAGTTTTAAAACTGAAATCCCTGCCAGACCATCCTACGTGGCCATTTGTTTTTGAGCCACGGGGAAAATTTGTACAACACCCATAAGACTGCCAATCGTCCTTTTGGTATTTGTCTCCAAGAGCTACTCAAAGAACTTAATATCAAGGTAGACAAGGTTGCCCAAATGCCAAAGCAACCCCTTCCACCCTGGCATGCTCATGTTCCAACATGTGACTTCTCCCTTAGAAATTGGGGAAAGTCGGACACTCTATCGTCTGTCTACCTGCAGCTTTATTCAGCACACTGAATTGAACGTTCTGACTTCGCGCCAGTTTACACAGACGCTGCGAAGTCGGAATCATATGTGGGATCTGCTGCTGTTTTTACAGACAGCACTACATCGGAGCAGATTCCCTCCGAATGCAGCATTTTTACTGCAGAGCTGCATGCTATAGAGTTAGCCTTGGATCACATTAGTAAATGCCAGTACCAACGGTTCATTTTATATTCCGACTCTCTCAGCGTGTTACAGGCTTTAATAGCTGTGAGATATAATCCTCATCCGGTTCTGTCTTGCATTCAGCAGAAAATTCACTTTCTCCATGAACGTGAATATGATATCCGCTTCTGCTGGATTTCCAGCCACATTGGGATTAGGCGAGATGATTTGGCTGACACCGCAGCCAAATCAGCAATTCCCAATAATAATCGCTGCTTGTCAGTCCCCTATACAGACTACAGACAAATAATACACCAAAAGATACACTCCCAATGGCAGGATTTGTGGAATAGACAGTCTACGAATAAATTATATCGTATAAAGCCTGTAATTGAACCGTGGCAGTCTAGTCTGCGCAGGAATCGTAAGGAGGAAGTTGTTCTTGCCCGGACCTGCATAGGACATAGTCATTTGACTCATTCGTTTTTGCTGAGGGCTGATGACCCTCCTATGTGTGAGTCCTGTGGCACAATTTTATCAATTAGATACATTTTAGTTGACTGTCCAGATTTTAATAAAATGTGTTTTACCATTTTTAATCATCTGACTGAGCCGTATACACTCAGTCAGATTTTATCAGACAATGATAACGTGTCTGCTGTTTTTAGATATTTTAAATCAATAAAGGTTTTTACTTGTATTTAAAATTTACATGTTATTGTTATTTCATTATTGATTTATCTTTTTTACATTTTATATCGTGTTATTTTATATCTTGACATGGTGACCTAAGTAATTAGGTCAGTGAAATTAAAATTTTTATATATCACCTGGTTTTGGCGCATTACAGCCTTAGTTGCTAATGCACCAATAAAACCCAACAACCAACCTATAGACCTGCTCCTCACAAAAGCCACCAGACTGAGATGGATATGGAAACAGCATCTACAACATGTAACCGAGAAATCCACCATAGTCAGATGTATTGCTACAATAGTTTATTTCTCACTTCTCTATGCCGCAGAGATTTGGGCATGCACATCTTCCACTACCATCAAACCAGTGTTCTGGTCTGATGGTAGTGGAAGATGCTCTGAGTACTGGCTCTCCTCAAGTGAACTTGCCACAAGCTTAGCCTATCTTTCCAGCTCTGGACCACTGCTATGACCAAAATACTCAACATCCGAAGGTTCACCTGATTCGTTGATGAAAGGAGACTCGTTATAACTGCCATGCTCACGACTGGCCTTATCTCCTCTCCCTCCTTCTGGGACAACTATGCATGGAGGATCCCAGTGGTGTATCTGCGAGCAACTCCACAGCTATGCCCTCTTCAAACACGTCTTCACCTGTCAGGCTGGTTTCTTCCTCAGCAGATGTTATCACGCATCCAAGATTTAGATGTAGACTTCAAGTTTAGTAGGGATCGAAAGTACAGAAAAAGAATACTCAATAGTGAATAGACAATGCCACCAATGTTATAACCCCTGTCCTGAGTAATGTAAATCAACTCAATTCAAGTCAATGTCAATGTATTGAATTATGTGGTCCTAAAAGGGGTACAACAGCTAAATGGTCAGAGAAACAACAGAATATAACACTACATGACATAACCATATCCCACACACTTTTAAATCTCTGGCCTCCAGAGAGTACTGTGCTTCACAAACAGCGTACACAATTCAGAGACTGGGGAAATCCCTGTTGCTGTTAGACAGCTAATACACTTTTTTTTTTTATGCAATTCAGTATATTCTTATGTAATGTATTTTGTAACTAACTAATGGTATATACACTCACTTAATGTGTTCTGTATATAGTACACTCAGTTCATTTCCTTTTCTAGTACTTCATTTAATTTGCCTATCATTTTATTTTATGCTTTTGGTGTATTTATGCGACCTTGTCCTTATAGTAAATTCTAATCCCTGGCCATTGTGCCATGAAGGATAGTTGCAACTATGCTATTGTAAATCATCATTTACGTGTTGCAATAGATATTCTTCTTCTTCAGACAATGCTAAACCATCAATATCAGACTCATTACAATCAATGTCTCTTAACTTAATATATAAATCTTTGCAATGATCTAATAAATCGTCATCTGACCATTTTTTAAATTCAGAAATGTTATAAAACATTTTAAATATTTCTGCATGTTCTTTCATATTTGTAAACTTTTCAGTTAAGGAGAAAATTGTTGTTCCATAATTTGAAAGAAAAAATTAATTTTGAAATTTTGTTGTGGATCCTGAATAGCTTCATCTCTGCTTTCATTATTGAAATGACGTTTTTTCAATCTTTTCCTTACAATGCGTTTCCTTCTAGAAACGAAGCTTCAATGCCGATGATAGTAGCCATATTTTTAGGACTGCTTCCTCTGTTTTATTTTCTTTAAAAATTCTGTGATATTTTGTAGACATTCAAGAGCTCCATGTATATCAGAATCCCTTTTTCTTTCTTTTTTTTTTTTTTTGGAGCATTTTACTTACCGAATTAATTTTATTTAAAATATCATGCCAAATTATAATCGAACGAAGAAACTTAAGATGTTATCTTTAAGGTTATTGATTTAACATGTTTCCTTGTATCCATACCTTTATTTTCGTCTTCAGTGATTATAGCAACATATTTAGCATCTCTAGTCATTTCTAGTATTTTATCTGTAATATTTTGTGAAATTATTTCAATAATTATATTTTGTATTTGATCACCCAAATAATGCATGATATTTTTCAGTTCAGATTTCTGAATAAGGCAAATATTTTCTGCCACAGCTGAATCAAATTTAGCAATTGTTTCACTAAGTTTTAAGAAGTTACCATATTCATATAAATCTTTTGAAGATCCCCTGAACGGTATACATTGCCTTGTTAAAAATAGTATCATATACAGGGTGTTTCAGTTAAACGTTTCAGAACTTCTAAGAGGGGTAGGGTAAGTAAAGTGCAGCCATTATCAACCCACTGCAGGATGGAAGCCTCCTCAACAATTCATGTTGAGGGAAATGGACCATAATCTGCCACGCTGGTCCAGTGCGGGTTGGCAGATCGACCGTATTCAGCAGTCAGGGGCTTGAACCCCGGTATACTCAAAGAGCGTGTGCTACTACACTCCCGCTCCTGCCCACTCGGCTACGGGGTAGGGTACATCCTGACAACTCGAAATCATATAGCAATGTGGGGTCGGAAATGCTTTCCTGAAGCGGTGTTGTACACAGAAGCACCATAAAGAAAAGAGACCGTAAGTGAGAAATCGTTTTAATAATACATGAAAAGAAGCAAAAGGTACATGGATTAAAGTAAGTGTTCGAAGTTTCTTCCACGGGCTACAATGCACGCCTCACATCTCCGACGCATGGACATCCGAACATTCTGGAATACTCCAGGCGAATTTCGAATTTCTTCAGCAGCTACTGCGATTCTTGCAACCAGCTCCTCAGCATTGTCAACAGGGGTGTCATAAACTAGCGATTTCATATGACCCCAGAAATAAAAATCAAGACATGATAGGTCGGGTGACCGAGCAGGCCAACGCACGGGACCACCACGTCCGATCCGCTGTTGACCAAATGTGACATCCAGGTAGTTACGAACATCTCCGCTATAATGGGCAGGGGCTCCATCGTGTTGGAACCACATTGTCTGTTGTGTCGATGCATAAATCTGTTCATCTCTCAAAAGTTGTGGCAATACTTGCTGCAGAAAGATCAAGTAGATAGGTCCGGTTAGACAACATGGTAACAGGTAAGGTCCGATGAGGTGATC
The DNA here is from genome assembly GCF_048544385.1 of Mastigoproctus giganteus. NCBI lineage: Eukaryota > Metazoa > Arthropoda > Arachnida > Uropygi > Thelyphonidae > Mastigoproctus > Mastigoproctus giganteus. Next base: position 172,681,551 of record NC_143576.1, read on the forward strand.
TCCCATAATACCGGCCCATACATTGACCGAAAATCGAATCTGTGCTGCACGACGTCGTATTGCATGCGGGTTCTCGACCGCCCAGATATGGTCGTTATGCGTGTTGTAAATTCCTTCCCTTGTGAAGGATGCCTCATCGGAAAACAACACTTCAGCAGGAAAAAGGGGATTTGTAGCACATTTTCCAAGGTACCACTGTGCGAAAGCAATACGAGGTGCATAATCCTCCGGTTGCTGTGTCTGGACACGCTGCACGTGAAACGGATGCATGTCTTGTTCTCGGAGAATCCTCCAGATGCTGCAATGGGAAACCCCGACTGCGTTTGCTAGACTTCATGTACTCGTTCTTGGATTCCCCTGTACATGCTGCAGCACATTCTGTTCGACGGCTGGAGTCCGTGCTGTTCTTACCCTGTCCCTGTCAGCTCTTTCAAATGAACCTCTCTCAGCTAACCTCTGGTGCAGTCTTGCAAAGAAATTATGACTGGGAATACGCCTCGTCGGATATCGTTCCGCGTACAAACGCTGTGCGGCTGGCCCACTACAATTTGCAGTCCCGTACGCCAAATGCATCTCGGCTAACTCTGCGTTCGTGTAATCATCCATCCTACTAACTTGGCGTTCTTGTTCAAGAAATTCGAAATTCGCCTGGAGTATTCCAGAATGTTCGGATGTCCATGCGTCGGAGATGTGAGGCGTGCATTGTAGCCCGTGGAAGAAACTTCGAACACTTACTTTACTCCATGTACCTTTTGCTTCTTTTCATGTATTATTAAAACGATTTCTCACTTACGGTCTCTTTTCTTTATGGTGCTTCTGTGTACAACACCGCTTCAGGAAAGCATTTCCGACCCCACATTGCTATATGATTTCGAGTTGTCAGGATGTACCCTACCCCTCTTAGAAGTTCTGAAACGTTTAACTGAAACACCCTGTATATTATTCTGGCTTAATCCAGAACATGGGTATCTCCGTTGCGGGCTTGGCTGAAGAGCGGAGTGATTGTCTGATTATTGGGAATGCGTAATTTACCTCATTTTGTGATTGTTTGCAAATTCGCTTCTGATTCATTAAGTTGCAGAATGGTAATCCCTTTGGCTCTTAATTCGTTCTTAGTAGCAGCACTAATTGCTTGAAGACCAGAGGTGTGAACAATGCGTTTCTCAGTAAGTCTCTCGTAATTCGTTCATTATATGGTAATTTTCTTCATTCTACGAAAACTATTTTAAATGTAATTACCAAGGGGAATTCAAAAAATGTCTCTAAATAGAAAATTTCACTATAAAGAAGGTTGTTAAACAAAGGCCTGACTTGCATATGTCAAAAATATTTTTGGCGCCCTCCTGAATTTCCGCTTGTAAGTGACGCTTACCTCACCTACCCACTTGTGGCGGCCCTGGTAAGGGTCTGCGAACATGTTTTGATTTTTGAAGGGGTTCATAAATCTCGGCACTTTGGGAACCGCTGCTCTGGGGGATACTTTCTATAACTTCATGTTTTAATGACCCCATATGTTTTTTTAATAAAAAAGCTTGTAGCAGGGAGGGGTTACAAAAGGTAAACTACAGCCATTATCAATCCGCTACAAGATGGAAGCCTCCTCAATGATTCATGTTGAGAGAAATGGACTATAACCTGCCATGCTCAGTTGCAGGTTGGCATATTTAGCAGTCAGGGGCTTGAACTCCTGTTTACTCCAAGAGTCTGTGCTACTGCACTCCCGCTCCTGACCACTCAGCTACGGACATGATATTAAAAATTTCTTTTTTTTTTGACCTATTGTTTTTATTTTGTGTTCCAGTATGTTTGAGGATAATGTGTATGCATATGGTATTTCAGAAACTGGCATTCAGTTTCCTAATTGAGCACTCTGCCAAGGGGGTGTGTGTGTGTGTGTTTGTTGAATATCCTGAAAAAGGCCTCTGAGGTTGGGTAAATTCATGTCTTGATAAATAAGCTCATACACCAACAGTTAATTGAAATAGCTCTTTACTGTGACTAAAATTTACAATTAACATATTTACAATAAAATTTAATGTATAAAATAAAATAAAACTGCTATGATACACTATATAAGAATTAAAACTGTAATAAAATCATTGTAATAAAATTACCTAAAATAAACTGGATTAAAAGCGATAAAACCTGTAGCTTTCGGAAGCATCAGCTTCCTTCCTCAACAGTAATGAATCTTCTAGCAGCACTTCCTTATATATAACAGGCTCACAGTATTTTACCACATGGTTCCATTGGCGCATGGTCAGAACTGGAAGCAGAAATAGCTCGGGAGTGCGAAAAGCAAAACCGTTCATCTGTACTTAGGACAATAGTTTCAAATAGGGGATGTAAACGCATACCCCCTGTCCCTATTCATGGTATTGTTGTCGGAAGAACAGATTCGCAGGCTCTCGAGCCATTTACGGTCCCAGAATCCATGCGCTTGATCTACAATAACCGCATCTTCTGGGGAGATTTGATGCTGCCTCTCCCAATAATACTCGGCCACAGCAGAATTATTATAATCAGTGGTTTTTATAGAATTTAAATGCTCCCCTAGACGATCCTTTAACCGCCGTTTTGTTTCGCCCACATAACATTCCCACAATCCGGTCATTTTATCCTACAAACAACTCCACTACTAAGGTCCTTTGCAATTGGATCTTTTACCTGGGACACAACTGTGCAACTTCCGCCCGGGAAGCTGCACACAGTGCGTTTTGAAACCCAGTAAAATTCTAACTGCTCAGTAAGTCCCGGATAGTAAGGAATGCATGCGATAGCCACAGGAATAAACGGTTCTCTATAGTTGGACACTGTTCCTTTGCTATATCTGTCCACGATCCTCTGGGGGTATCCGCATTTTCTAAGGTCTGCTGTGACCCGTTTTATTTCACATTATTTATTCTCAGGAGTAGTACAGTGTGACATTGCTCTATCAACTAGAGCTTTTAGCACACTATTCTTATGTTGTCCAGCTTGTGCTGAACTATAGTGGGTGTATTGACCCCTCTACACATAGGTTTTTTAAAAACCGAAGTTTTTAGCCTAGGGCCTATCCTAGAGATCAATACATCCAAAAATGCAAGGGTGCCACCTGTCTCCACCTCTGAAGTAAACTGTATAAATTGGGAGAAGCTATTAAGCCAATGAAGTGCATCCTCCTCTCTCTCTCTCCTTTTGGGCCATGGTGAAAATATCGTCAACGTACCTCTTCCATTTCTTCATGGGAAACTGGAACTCATCAAAAAGCACCGCCGAATCTTAACTCATCAAAAAGCACCGCCAAATCTTCAGTCAAAGGAGAGCATTAGAAGAGTTAAAAGAGATGATGGAATTGTAGTTTTGCTCGCGGACAAGAGGAGATCTACGGTAGTTCTGAACAAAGAAGATTATCAGAAGAAAGCAATGGAGCTTTTACAGAATAATAATACTTATAAAATTATTCAAAGAAACCCGTTAGTTGCCCTGGAACGACGTGTTAATAAATTGGTGCAGATTTGGCTAAAGGCAGATAAGATTTCCAAGGAGACATATTGGTCTTTGCACGCTACTGGATACCAACTCCCCAGGTTCTATGGATTGCCAAAAACTCACAAGATGGAAGTCCCTCTTAGACCCATTGTCTCATTTATAGGCAGCCCCACATATGCCTTGTCAAGGTATTTGGCAAAATTGATTTCGCCGGTAGTGGATCAGTCTGACTATGTCATTAAAGACAGTAAAGAGTTTGTAAGATTTGTGAAGGATTTGATCATAGATGAAAATGAGACTATGATTTCTTTTGAGGTGTCATTATTTACATGCATTCCTATTAAGCATGGAATTTATTGTGTGAGAATGGCATTGAGTAACGATGTCTCTTTGGTTAACAGATCGCCTTTAAGTATGCATGTGCATATAATCATGTGCATAATATATGCATATATATATATGCACATAATCATCTGTGCAATTAATATATACAAGTTAGCATTAATCTTTGCTATTCTCCTATCTATAAATAATATATCCAAATGTTGTGGTGACAAAGTTATTATATTAATCTGTCTGCCTTGTAGCATATCTGGATGCCAATGAATGCCATTGAATCTTAGTATTCATTAGCATGGCTGTAAATGAGTAATTATTATTTTGTGTTTCCGTCTATCTACATATGTAATGTAGAGTTATTTGTGTCTGTGTGCTTAAATTTTAATTATTTCTTTAAATAAGATATGTAAAAGTTATCACAACTTCTTTAGTGCCTTTGTACTGTATTGTAAGCTGTTGCATTTGTTGGATAATGCTGGCTTTGATTCAAGGCCAAGCATGCTTAAGTATTAAATTGGTTTACAGTATGCAAGGTGGATAACCTCATTCATGTCACTTAACTGCTACTCTTAGGAAAGCTTGTTTATTTTGATTTATTTTTGCTGTGTTGTTTAGTTAATGTTTTTTGGCAGTAACCTATTGAATTTTCTTCACACCAGTCATTTTTATATTGTTTGGAGTTCCTGTAGCACTGAACTGTTTACAAATGTGCAGTTCAGTGTAGCTAGTTCTGGCATCTTTCCTGGAAAAGTTGGCAGGCTTAGTATATTTGTTACAAAATATGGCAAGCATTCTTGGCATGCAATTAAACTGTACTTGTGTTGCAAGGTAAGATTGCATTTCCAAAATGTTTTATTTATTTACTTTATGCTGGGTTTCACGAACTTAGGCAAATCCTTTGAATTTATGTTCATATTTGTACTCTTAAATATTTGTGGAAATCCATGTTCCTTTAAAGTAATTTCAGTAATCATAAAATCTAATCCCAGCTAATATTTAAGTGCAGGTTCCTTAACCACCCAGACGATTATTTATGTTATAATATAAATAATGTGAGCTGTAAATATGATAGCCCAATTTTTCATAGTAATGTAAACAGTTTCATAATGAACTGTGCTACTTATCCTTAAGCATGAGTAAAAAATTTCATGAGAATTGGCAGAATAAGATGTTTTTGATTATATCAGTATTCATAGAGCAGAAGTTCTAAGGATCATTTATTAACTGATAATTTTGGGTTACTGTACGTATAATTATATAGTGGCAAGGTTACCCATAATTTTCCAAATATTAAAATTATTTCACTTGTAATAATCATCTTGTTTCTGCTCTGTTACATCTGTATTCTTGGGATATAGCACAGTTATTTGCCAAGATAAATATATATATAGTAGGACACATGCAGTATTTAATAACTGTTTGTAGAATTTTTTCCTCTTATATTTTTAGCATTATCATGTTGATTTTTGGGTATTTTTATCAGGTTATATCACTTTTTTTTTTTTTTTTTAACTTGAAGTGCTGGTCAAATCATCAAATGCAGATATTGTTGGAATATCAGAGATATGGTGTCACTGAGATATAAGGGATGCAGAATTTGACTATGGAAAGCACAATGTATACTGACAGAAGGGGGGGGTATGCTTTTAGTTAAGAAGTGCATAAAATTTAAGGCAGTGATCCAGTCAAACATGGGTGGCCAGTTCAATGTTCAGTCAGTTTGGTGTGATATGGGAAAGCAAAACTGAGAATAGGATTGTGTTATAGACCTAATGACTGTGATGAATACAGTAAATGACTGTACAGAGAAATAGTGAGCCAGTAAATCAGGATGTCTTATATGAGCAATTTTAGCTTTCCAGATATTGACTGGAAGTTGTGGGTTGTTCACTTGCACACACTAGCAAGGCTTTCGGGGATTTATTGGATGACTGTTTTCTACAGCTGCATGTTAGAGAAGCAACAAGAGGAAACAATACTCTTGATCTGATTATCAGCAGTGACTCTTCATGTATTAAGTAGCTGCAGACAGTGGCGGACTGGTCAGGGTGTCAGCTTGCCCGATGGCAAGTGGGTCCCCTTGCAATAACATTAGACAATACAGGAATACCTCGCATAGTGCGGTTTACAAATTGAAAAAAAAAATTAACTGTGTTATGCACCAATACATTTGATATGGTATATATGTATGTATTATAATGCCAGCACCTAGGCCAATACATTATGGATTCAAGGCCATTCTGACTGTTGTCGAAACTGCCATTATATACGGACTCTGGTAGCATTCATACATTAGTAAACACTCTAGATTCTGAGCAAGCTGTAGAAATATTTTTCGCAGTGTATTTTTATTAAAGATTATTTTTTAAAAATGTTACACCTTTATATGCAAATATGAGTGGAAAGAAGAAATGTAATGGCGCTGAATGTTCTTCTAGATCCAAACATCAAATGAGGTATGAAAGTAAGGCAGGCGTTGCAAAATGACATTTGATGTTATAAAGAGATGTATGCAAATAAAAAGAAGAAAAAACTGTGAAAACTAAGCTGATCAGTTATTTTTCAAAATAAAACTACAGTACATACTTCACTTATATTCTTTTGGTATGTACATACTGCAATAAAAATCATTTCTACTGTACTTACTAGTATTTTTCATTTTTATCATTTTAGTTTCTTTTTTTGCAAGAACTTCGTGTGCATCAATTTATAGTAAACAAACACCTATATATTTTTGCAACTCGACCCATATAATCAAATTGTCAGAATGCATTACATTAAAATACATACTAATAATACCTTGATCAGCACGGTTTTGCATAGTGCAGTTTTTTTTTTTGCACGAATTAACCGCGCTGTGCGAGGTATTCCTGTATGTTAAAAATATTAATGACCTTTTAGTAGCTTGAAAATATAATAGTTGTGGGTGGGCTCCCCTTTGTCTCCTGGCAACTAATATTTTTAGACCCAGTCCGCCACTGGCTGCAGCTAAAAGACATAACTACTGTCAAGAGTAAAGGGAAGTGGGTTTGCTTTTCTTAAAGGTGACTACAGTAGTTTCGGACAGTTTTTAAATTCCATACACTGGGACCAGTTGATAATGTTGCCATCAGCAAATTCTAAATGGAAAGAATTCAAGAAAATAATCATAGAAGAAATTAGGCTTTTCATACCAAATAAAAAATACCGTTCAAGGCATAAATCAATGTCAGATGAACTATGAGACTCGTGACAGAGAAGAAAAATGCATGGAATGCATATAAATTATCAGGCAACACAGAAGCCTATGGTAGATATAAACTCATCTGTAATCAAGTAAAAAAAGAGGATAAGCAAGCTAAGGCAGATTATGAGAAATCTTTGACAAAGGATGTAAATAAAAACCACAAAGACTTCTTTACTTATGTAAACACTGGAAGAAAGGGGTTGAATCACATTGGTCCACTTGATATCTGTATTAAGTTACTGACAAACAATAAGTATTTTGCATCTTCATTCACACATGAGAAATTCTTTATGGAAGTGAATGTCAGAAGTTTATCAAACTCTAACAGGGAGCTAAATGATTTTGTAATAACTGAGAAGAATGTGGAAGAGAAACTATTGAAGCTGAACATAAGAAAGGCACCTGGGGTGGACGAGAACTATCTAGTTAGATTAAGTGAGGGAGCTAAGCAAACCATTAGCCATAATTATGAGAGCATCTTTGAATTCAGGGGAAGTCCCCTAAGACTGGAGATGTGCGAATGGATTCCCAATTCATAAAGGAGGATCAAAGGGTGACATGAATAATTACAGACCCATTAGCTTAACTTCTTTTCCAGGGAAAATAATGAGGTCACCAGTTAAAGAAGTGATGCAGGACCATTTAGACAGAACTGCAGTTATACTTCAGACACATCATGGGATTGTGAAGGGGGAATCTTGTTGGACATTTCTGATTGGATATTATGATGCAGTCACAAAGGAACTGCATACAAAAAATAATTTTGATATCACATACTTAGATTCAGGAAAGCTTTAGATACTGTTGCACATAAAAGACTGCTGTACAAATTGGAGCAGTGTGGGATTAAGGACAGGTTACTGCTATGGATGAAGGGTTTGCTGAATGGGAAAAGACAGAGTGGCTATCAATGGACACTGCTCTTCATGGACTAAAGTGATTAGTGGAGTCCCCCAGGTATGTTACTGCAACAGAATCTAGAAAAATTAGGCATATGGTGTGAGAAATGACAATTGATGTTTAAAACTGACACATGCAAAGTACTGTGGGTAGCAGTAACTCCAGTATAACATTGGGGCTGTTACAGACATTTTCTCAGATATGCCTTTGACAAAGGATGTAAATAAAAATGCTGATGGAACTGATATTGGGGTGACACTCAAGTCAAGTGGACCTAATTTCAGCAAAGTAATATCCAGATCCTCTACTTGCACCTTCATGATGATGACGGGACTGTTAGTAACCCTGGGTATAACTCCATGTGTAAGTCCTGAAGTACGGCACCTGGCACACTGTAGGTGACACACCCTTGTGTGAACCAATGATGTAAGCAGGGGTAGAAGTATGGTGCCCACGCCATACTGAGCAATGCTGCCCCTCTTTGTTACCAGGCAATATTAGGTAGGTGACTTTCATCAACAGGTACAGTACTACTTTGCTTATTACTATCATTAGCCATATGGTACAAGGAAGCCTGAGGCTTTTGCTGCACCAGCTAATAAAAAAACAAAAAAAAACAAGAAAATTTCTGAGTTACGCAGAGAGAGAGAGAGAGAGAGAGAGAGAGAGAACAAGAGAGAACAAGAGTCAGAAGTAGAAGAGAATCACCAAGAAAGAGAAGAATGAGGATATCCAGCTCAGGACCCTTGGATGTGCCAAGCCCATACTCACCAGGTGTGAGCCCCTGGGGTAAAATAGGAGGCTTGAAGTGTTTAGTCTCCAGTGAAAAGCAATGGCAATCCCCCCCCCCCATCTCTTTCATCTTGCAGTATAATGACAAGTTAAAGGCTCAGGTAGCATTGTACTACAAGAGGTAGAGAAATAAATTAAATTGAATATTCTGCAGTAACCAAGTTGCTTTCTATATAGGATATACATGTACAATAAATTGCACTATAGCAATGGTCTTTTTTTTTTTTTTTTTAATTGTTATGAGATAGTCACCTGAAATCCAAAAAAAATTGCAAGATCCAACAAGGGTCAGGTCTTGCTTGGAAAACTATACTTGTACAAAACTGAAGATAAAATAACACAGTGTGGACCATACTTGTCTTTAGATATTTTCATGTGAATTTCAAGAAAACTATAATGTGCTACTTCTGGATATTCTGAAGTATGATTCAGCCAAATACCCTGAAGTGGTGGCTAACGTTCAATAAATAGTTATTTTACATAATTGCCTTTCCAATGAAGAGAAGGCCTCTGCATAGTCCTTTTTATTCAGGGTTCCCAAGATTATTCTTCCCCCCCCCTCATGTAGGTTGCTGTGATATCCATCATGGGTGGAGCACCAAGTAAAGTGAAAAGGACAGCTCGGTAACCCATGGAATAGATGCCTCAAAATTAATGAGTAGTAACATGCAAGATAATGAATGGTGTATTAATATTATTCATATGAATATCTTTATTAATAAACACTTTTTAAAATTTCTTATAGAATTTTAAATTAGCATTAGTAGAGGCATACGATGCAAGAAAGCAAGCTTATGCAGCATCAGCCAAAAAAAAAACCGCTCTGATTTCACCCCTCAGTTCGTAAATACCTGTCCAACTCAGCCTTAAATTTATTTAGGCTATCAACTTCCACAAAGGCTCCGAAAAATCAATAAGTGTTTGCCTTTTTATTTACCTAATTGTTATTTTATATTGTATTTTATACGTAGTCTTATAGTTATAGTTACGCTCGTTATTTTTAATTTAGATAGTTTTTGTAGATTACTACTTAATCTTGCAGCCATTGTTTTTGTATAGAGTAGTAGGGAATTCAAATTTTTAATTGTGGTAACGAGGTAGCTCTAACGTATAATTATATAGCATAATATGCATCACTGCATTTAGGATTCTATTAGATAGCGTAGTATTGACAATTAATTAATTAAATTTATTGATCTTATTAATTTAAAATATTATGCCCCAGACTAGAGCAGCAAAGCAATGGGCACAAAGTGGCAGGACTGCTGTGACTTGGGGGAGAACTGGGAGGGGAGGGGCAATTCTCCAACGCATCACAGCCTAAAAAAATGTTCAACTTGTGAAATGTTTGCCGAACTCTCTGGAACAGAACATGATCTAGCCAAGGAGGATGTCTTTGTGTGTGCCAGGTGCAGAGATTGTCTAGAAATTAGCCATCAACTTAGCGTTCTACTGGGCATCTATGAGATCTTGAGGTAGATGCTCTCGAAGAAATTAATATGAGGGGCCTGTCAAGCTCTCAGCTGACTGACTCAGCACCAGAGCTCACTCCTGGGCATCAGGCAACACAGCGGCAATCTCCAAAGCAGAATGCGCTGGTCCCAAAGGAACTAGTTATTGTTGGTGACTCTATTGTCAGGGAGACTGGGAATATATTGTGTAAAAAGGATAGTTGGAACAGGCCCAGGGTATGTCTGCCAGGGGCAAAAGTTGATGGCGTTGTAAACCATATAACTTTTAAGGGCACAAAAGGTGATATTGTTGTATAAGTTGGCACCAATGACATTAAGAGTAGGAGATCTGCAGATTTACTTAAGTACAGGTCAATGTTGCAAAAAAGTCGTGACTTATGGTTAAATTTGAAAGTGTCTAATTCTGCCCAGACACGATAGGAGGGTGTATATGATGAGAGCCTTGTCAATCAATTCGGCCCTAGAGGGAATGTGGAAGGCTCAAGGGGTAGAATTTTTTTCAGCGTGGTCTGTGCTTGTTAACAACAGGAGAGACTGCTTCTACAGGGATGGGATACACTTAAATAGAAAGGGTGCAAGAATATTTGCACCCTTTGCACAGTAAATTCTAAGTGCTATCGAGGCAGTGTTAGGTGGGTCGGAAAACTGCTAGCTTGGGGGGGATTCACAGACTAAAAGGTTAAAAGTAGCTGCAGGCAGAGGTGAAGGCGATTCTTGCACAACTTCTATTAGAATAAGTAGCGACCTGGACACCACGTCACAACTTATTCGGGTGCTGCGGGTTTCAGGGCGCCTCCGTAGCCAGGTGGGCAGGAGCAGCAGTGCATAGCACACGCTTCTTGATTAGACCGGGTTTTGAGCCCATGACCACCAAATACGGAGGATGCGGAAAGGTCAGAGAATGACCACCGCATATCCATGGAGCAATATCGCCTTGGTTGCTAATGCTCCTAAAACCCAAATAACAAACAAGCGGATTTCAGGGACTGATGGCAGTCATCGTGAAACAGGTGGGTATATGGGATGTGTCAGGGTGAATAGGAATAGGTGCATGTATGCTTGCATGTATACCAATGCTAGAAGTATAGTAAATAAATTTGATGAATTTGAAGTGTTGGTCAAGACATCAAAGGCGGGTATTGTTGGGATATCAGAGACGTGGTGTCACATTGATATTAGGAATGCAGAATTGGAATTTGGGAAGTACAATGTGTACAGAAAGGATAAACAGGATAGGAAGGGAGGAGGTGTCATGCTGATAATTAAGAAAAACATAAAATCAAAAGAAGTTGATCCAGTTGATATAGATGAACAGTGCACTGTTGAGTCAGTTTGGTGTGACATAAGCACTGCGAAAGCAAAAATAAGAGTAGGAGTGTGTTATAGGCCTAATGACTCGAATGAGTACAATGAACAATTGTATAGAGAAATAGAGTGGGCTAGTAAATCAGAATGTCTTATAATGGGGTATTTTAACTTACCAGATATTGACTGGAACTTGTGGTTGGTCACTCACACACTAGTCAGACTTCTGTGGATTTATTGGATGATTGTTTTCTGCAGCAGCATGTTCGAGAGGCAACCAGAGAGGGTAATACTCTTGATCTAGTTATCAGCAGTAATCATTCGTGTATTAGGAATTTGCAGGTAAAGGAAACACTAGGTGGCATTGATTACAGTGTACTGATGTGGGATTTACTTAAAGATATAATTACCATCAAGTGTAAAGGAAAGGTTTTTTGCTTCCGTAAAGCTGAGTACAGTGGTCTCAGTTTTTAAATTCTGTACCAGTGGGATCAACTGATGATGTTACCAACAGTAAATTCTAAGTGGGAAGCATTCAAGGAATTAATCGTGGAAGCTACTAAAAGTTTCATACCTATTAAGAAATATTGTTCAAGGTTTAGGCCTAAATGGTTATCAAATGAACTAATGAGACTTGTGACAGAGAAGAAAAATGCATGGGATGCATATAAATTATCAGGCGACACATAAGCATTTTATATATATAAGCTAGTCTGTAATCAGGTTACAAAAGAGGTTAAGCGGGTGAAGGCAGATCACAAGAAATCTTTGGCAAAGGATGCTAAGAAAAATAGCAAGGATTTCTTTACATATATAAACTCTAAAAGGAAGGGGATGTATCTGATTGGTCCACTTGATATCGATGGTTCGACTGTTAATGATCCTGCTCAGATAGCAAACAAATTGAATGAGTATTTTCATCTACATTCACGCATGAGGAGTTATTAAGGTTTGAAAATGGCAGAAGGTTATCAAATTGTAGCAGGGTGCTTAATGATTTTGTAATAACTGAGGGCAAAGTGGAGGAGAAATTGTTGAAGTTAAACATAAGAAAGGCACCTGGGGTGGATGGGATCTATCCAGTTATATTAAAGGAGGTGGCAAAGCGACTAAGCAAACCCTTAGCCATAATTATGAGAGCATCATTGGACTCAGGGGAGGTCCCCACGGACTGGAGATGTGCAAATATATCCCCAATTCACAAAGAGGGATTAAAGTGTGACAAGTAATTACGGACCAGTTAGTTTAACTTCTGTTGCGGGTAAAATAATGGAGTCACTGTTTAAAGATGTATTACAGGATCATCTTGACAAGACTGCAGCAATAATTGAGACACTGCATGGGTTTGTTAAGGGAAAGTCGTGTCTGACAAATTTGATAGGATATAATGATGTGGTTACAAAGGAATTGGATGCAAAAAATAATTTTGATAATATATATTTTTATTTCAGGAAATCTTTTGACACTTTTGCACATGGAAGACTATTGTATAAATTGGAGCAGAATGGTATTAAGGGTAAGTTGCTAAAATGGATAAAAGGATGGTTGAGTGGGAGAAGACAGAGGGTGGGAATCAACGAGTGATGCTCTTCGTGGACTAATGTTATTAGTGGATTCCCACAGGGTTCAGTGTTGGGTCCACTGTTGTTTTGTACATTTATCAATGATGTTGATGAAGGTATATCAGGCTTAGTATCGAAGTTTGCAGATGATACAAAGGTTGGCAGGGTTCTTAATGACAGTAATGGCAGTGTGTTACTGCAACAGGATCTAGAAAATTTGGGCAGATGGGCTGAGAAGTGGCAACATTGAAAAATGCAAAGTACTGCATATGAGTAGCAGTAACCCCAATGAAATGTACCAACTGTGTGGTACTACACTTAAGGTGGTAGAAAATGAAAAAGACTTGGGAGTAATTGTGCAGTCAGATATGAAGTTTTCTGAGCAATGCAGACAGGCTGCCAGGGCAGGTCATGGGGTTTTGTCAATGATATATAGGAATTCTGTTAGCAGGGGAAAGGAGGTGATTGTCCCTCTGTATAAGGCAATGGTCAGTCCATGCCTTGAGTACTGTGTACAGGTCTGGAGTCCTGATTTTAGGAAGGATGTAGATTTGCTTGAGTGTGTACAGAGAAGGGCAACAAGATTGGTGAGGGGAATGAAGGGATCCTCTTACCAAGAGAGGTTTAAGTTCTGCAAATTGCAGTGGCTGGAGACTAGGCACCTCGTTGTGATCTGATTGAGATGTATAAGGTCTTGATTGGTTTGAGCACGCTGAATTCTGATGGGCTCCTTCCACTTGTTCAGTTTACGAACCTAAGGGGGTATAAATCAAATTAAGAAAAGACAGATGTAGAGTAGATGTGTGGAAATTTGCCTTTAGCCAACGGGTTGTTAATTGCCGGAACAAACTTCCATCTGTCATGGAAGTTGATAGCTTAAATAAATTTAAGGAGGAACTGGACAAGCATTTGGAGGGAATGATGTGATTGTTTTTTTTTTTTTTTTTTTTTGGCTGATGCTGCATAAGCTCATGCACTTGCTTTCTTGCATCACATGCCACTACTACTACTACAACAAAAGATGGAAGTGTATTCCGCCAATCAACTAAGTCCTGGCTAAAGGCAAACTTCTGCACATCTGTCCTACAACTGTCTTTCCTCAATTTGAATTTATGCCCTCTCAGGTGATTATTCTGAGCAAGAGGAAGAATCCCATCAGCATTGAGCATGCTCAAACCATTCAAGGCTTTATACACCTCTATAAGATCACCTCGCAGGTGCTTAATCCCCAGACACTGTAATTTGCAAAACTTAAGCCTTTCTTCGTAAGAGCAACCCTTTGTTCCATTCACTAATCTTGTTGCCCTTCTCTGTACTTGTTCCAACAGCTCTCTATATCCTTCTTAAAATGAGGCCTCCAGACCTGTATATAATACTCAAGGTGTGGTCTGATCATTGCCTTATACAAGGGGATAATCACCTCCTTATCCCTGCCAAAAAAATTTCTGTATATCATTGACAAGACACCATGAGCTACTCTTGCAGACCATCTGCACTGCTCAGAAAACTTCATATCTGCCTGCACAGTTAGCCCAGATCCTTTTCATTCTCTACAACTGTCAGTGTAGTACTACAGTTGATACGTTACTCTGGGGTTACTGTTTCCCATATGTAGTACTTTACATTTGTCAATGTTAAACTTCATTTGCCACCTCTCAGCCCATCTGCTCAACTTTTCTAGATCCTGTTGATCTAGAAAAGACAAGGTTGTTAATGACATTAATGACAGCAGCATACTGTCATTAGTGTCATTAACAATCCTGCCAACCTTCATATTGTCTGCAAACCTGGACATTAAGACTGATATACCATTATCAATATATTTATAAATACAGAAAACAACAATGGACCCAACACTGAACCCCGAGGGACTCCACTAATAACATTAGTCCACGAAGAGCAGTGTCCATTGATTACCACTCTGTCTTCTCCCACTCAACCATCCCTTTATCCATAGCAGCAGTGTGCCTCCAATGCCGCACTGCTTCAATTTGTGGTGCAGTCTTCCATGTGCAACAGTATCAAAAGCCTTTCTAAGATCCAAATATATGATTGCTTTGTGACCACACCATAGTATCCAATCAAATTGGTCCGACATAACTTCCCCTTTACAAACCCATTCTGTGTCCGAGCTATAAATGAAGTCTTGTCTAGATGATCCTGCAGTGCTTCTTTAACCAGTGCCTCCATTAATTTCCCTGGAACAGATTAGCATTAGCATTAGTAGAAGCATATGATGCAAGAAAGCAAGCTTATTCAGCATCAGCCAAAAAAAAAAAAAAAAAAAAAAAAAACAACCACTACTCCCATTTCACCCCTCCATTCGTTCAAAATACCTGTCCAGCTGAGCTTTAAATTTGTTTAGGCTATCAACTTCAACAACAAGTGATGGAAGTCTATTCCACAAACCAACTGCCCGCTGGCTAAAGGCAAATTTCCGCACATCTATCTGATATCCGTCCTTCCTCAATTTGAATTTATGCCCTCTCAGGTGATTATTCTGAGCAAGAGGAAGAATCCCATCGGCATTGAGCATGCTCAAGCCATTCAAAGCCTTATACACCTCTATCAAATCACCTCGCCGATGCCTAGTCTCCAGGCTCTGTAATTTGCAAAACTTAAGCCTTTCTTCGTAAGAGCAACCCTTTGTTCCATTCACTAATCTTGTTGCCCTTCTCTGTACTCGTTCCAGCAGCTCTACATCCTTCTTGAAATGAGGCCTCCAGACCTGTATACAGTTCTCAAGGTGTGGCCTGACCAATGCCTTATACAAGGGAATAATCACATCCCTGTCCCTGCTAGAAAAATTCCTGTATATCATTGACAAGACACCATGAGCTACTCTTGCAACTCGTCTGCACTGCTCAGAGAACTTCATATCTGCCTGCACAATTACCCCCAGGTCCTTTTCATTCTCTTCCACTGTCAGCATAGTACCACAGAGTTGATACGTTGATCTATGGTTACTGCTTCCCATATGTAGTACTTTACATTTGTCAATGTTAAACTTCATTTGCCACCTCTCAGCCCATCTGCTCAACCTTTCCAGATCCTGTTGCAGCAGCATAGTATCAGTAGTGTCCTTAACAACCCTGCCAACCTTTGTATCGTCTGCAAACTTGGACATTAAGCCTGATACACCATCATCAATATCATTTATAAATACAGAAAACAACAATGGAGCCAACACTGAACCCTGAGGAACTCCACTAATAACATTAGTCCACGTTGAGCAGTGTCCATTGATTACCACTCTCTGTCTTCTGCCACTCAACCATCCCTTTATCCATAGCAGCAATTTGCCTCCAATGCCACACTTCTCCAATTTGTGCAGCAGTCTTCCATGCGCAACAGTATCAAAAGCCTTTCTAAGATCCAAATATATAATATCAAAGTTATTCCCTGCATCCAGTTCTTTTGTGACTACATCATAGTATCCAATCAAATTGGTCAGACAAGACCTGCCCTTAACAAACCCATGCTGTGTCTGAGCTATAACTGAATTCTTGTCTAGATGATCCTGCAGTGCTTCTTTAACCAGTGCCTCCATTAATTTACCTGGAACAGAAGTTAAACTAACAGGTCTATAATTACTTGTGTCAGCCTTTGATCCTCCTTTGTGAATTGGGGTTACATTTGCACATCTCCAGTCCATGGGTACCTCCCCTGAGTCCAAAGAAGCTCTCATAATTATGGCTAGGGGTCTGCCCACTTCCCCTGCTGCCTCCTTTAATATAACTGGATAGATCCCATCCACCCCGGGTGCCTTTTTTATGTTTATCCTCAACAATTTCTCCTCCACTTTCCTCTCAGTTATTAGAAAATCATCTAGCTCACTGCCAATGTTTACTTCACCTACGACATTCCCCTTCCTGAATAACTCCTCATGTGTGAATGTAGATGCAAAATACTCGTTTAGATTGTTAGCCACCTGAGCTGGATCCGCAACTGTTGAACCATCAACATCCAGTGGACCAATCTGATTCATCCCTTTCCTTCTTGAGTTTAAATAGGTAAAGAACTCTTTTCTGTTTTTCTTTGCATCCTTTGCCAAGGATTTCTCATAATCTGCCTTTGCCTGCCTAATCTCCTTTGTGACTTGGTTACAGACCAACTTATATCTATCATAGATATCTATCATAGGCTTTCATGTCACCCATTAATTTGTATGTATCCCATGCATTTTTCTTCTCTGCCATATGTCTCATTAGTTCATCTGACAACCATTTAGGCCTGAACCTTGAACAATATTTCTTGGTTGGTATGTAAAGCCTGGTAGCTTCCAAGATTAGTTCCTTGAATGCTTCCCATTTTGAATTTGCTGTTGGTAACATCATCAGTTGGTCCCACTGTATAGAATATAAATACTGTCTCAGACCATCATAGTCACCTTTACGAAAGCAAAAACCCTTCCCTTTACCTCTAATGGTAGTTACCTCCTTGAGTAAATCCCACTTCAGCACACTGTGATCACTGCCACCCAGTGGTTCCTTTATCTGCAGATTCCTAATGCATGAAGAATCACTACTGATAATCAGATCAAGAGTATTACTCCCTCTAGTTGCCTCCCGAACATGCTGGTGTAGAAAACAATCATCCAATAAATCCACAAAAGCCTTGCTAGTGTGTGAGTCACCAACCCACAAATTCCCGTCAATATCTGGGAAATTAAAATCCCCCATTATAAGACTCTCTGATTTACTGGCCCATTCTATTTCCCTGTACAGTATCTTATTATACTCATCAGAGTCATTAGGCCTATAGCACACTCCTACTCTCAATTTTGATTTACCTATGCAGATGTTAAACTAACAGGTCTATAATTACTTGTTGCCCTTTGATCCTCCTTTGTTAATTGGGGTCACATTTGCACATCTCCAGTCCATGGGTACCTCCCCCTAGTCCAAGGAAGCTGTCATTATTATGGCCAGTTGTTACATATAAAATTGATGCTGTAGCATGAAGAATCCTGCATGAGTTTGCTGGCTGTTTTTTTTATACATGTTAGCTGCAACAATAAAACACTTGGTATCAAGAAGATTTCATTTTCACAATTGAAAATGAAGTTTGAGGTTCTTCACATAATTGAAATTATCTGGATACTTTAAAATTAAAAGTTTTTATTTCAGTAAAAATCACATGAATTGTAGAGCATTATTGCTCTCTATCTAATAGTTTTCCATAATATTTTTAATTTTTTAGCAGAACCCTTGGAACTCCTTGTATTTGGACACAATTTCTGATTTAGAACAAAAGAAATGTGAACTAATGGAAACAACATTAAAACGTATGAATTTGAATTCTCAAGAAAATGATGGAAAAACATTTGTTGATGATCCGTTAAAAGTAAAAAAAAAAAAAAGAAAAAAAGAAAAAAAGAAAATCAAAACTTTTTTAATGTGCATGGACAAACAAAGTTGGTGTTACATTTTTCTTTATTTTGAAAACTGTGCCCTAAATTGGTTTAGAAATATAGGCTATCTATTAGAAAACAGGTTTAGAGCATTGAGAAACAATGTAGAAAATTACCTTACAGATTATACATTGGAATTAAAATAAAATAAATTTTAATGTTATTAACAAATATTAAAGTGGAATCAATAAGTAAAACACAATTTTACTAAAACTTTATAAAATCAGTAAAAGTGTTAAAATGCAATAGCTTTTTTGAGGCAAGCTGCTTTTTCAGCTTGAAAGAATACATGGCATAATGGAATAAATAAATTCATTATGACATATGATACACATGATTAGTATGGGTACAATTGATTGGGTGGATTGCAAAAGCTATTAGTCTGACATCAGTGACATAAGATTGTGTACAAGGTATATGCCAGCCGTCATCCCATTGCATAATAGTAGCCTCCATAATAGGGTGGATGTGAGTCTTCCATTGCAGTTTGTAGTGTGGCCTAAAATATTCCATCCTCTTGGCAGTCTCACTGATCTCTCCAATCCAGACATTTAAACATTTAATATGGTAAATGGAGCTGCATTGCAAAACCAGGGATGGGCGACTTCACCCTCAAGATGATGGATTGGAACTTATTACTTGGTAGTTGCACTTATCAGATCTAGTATTTGTGTAGAATTCTTACAAATTGCCGGGATACGTCTAGATAGTAGGGAAAGTACACAGTGGAGACAAATTCAACATCACAAGGTGAATTAAGAAAAAAAATCACACCATTCCTTCCAAATGTCTGTCCAGTTCCTCCTTAAATTTATTTAACCTATCAACTTCCACAACGACAGATGGAAGTGTGTTCCAACAATTAACCACCCGCTGGCTAAAGGCAAATTTCCGCACATCTATTCTACATCCGTCCTTTCTTAATTTGAATTTATGTCTCCTTAGGTTCGTAATCTGAACAAGTGGAAGGATTCCATCAGAATTCAGCGTGCTCAACCCATTCAAGGCCTTATACACCTCAATCAGATCACCATGCAGGTGCCTAGTCTCTAGCCACTGCAATTTGCAGAACTTAAGTTTCTCTTGGTAAGAGGATCCCTTCATTCCCCCTCACCAATCTTGTTGCCTTTCTCTGTACATGCTCAAGAAAATCTACATCCTTCCTAAAATGAGGCCTCCAGACCTGTACGCAGTACTCAAGGCATGGCCTGACCATTGCCTTATACAGAGGGACAATCACCTCCTTTCCCCTGCTAACAGAATTCCTGTATATCATTGACAAAACCCCATGACCTGCCCTGGCAGCCTGTCTGCATTGCTCAGAAAACTTCATATCTGACTGCACAATTACTCCCAGGTCTTTTTCATTTTCTACCACCTTAAGTGTAGTACCACACAGTTGGTACGTTTCTTTGGGGTTACTTCTACCCATATGCAGTACTTTGCATTTTTCAATGTTGCCACTTCCCAGCCCATCTGCCCAAATTTTCTAGATCCTGTTGCAGTAACACACTGTCATTAAGAACCCTGCCAACCTTTGTATCATCTGCAAACTTCGATACTAAGCCTGATATACCTTCATCAATATCATTGATAAATGTACAAAACAACAGTGGACCCAACACTGAACCCTGTGGGACTCCACTAATAACATTAGTCCATGAAGAGCATCACCTATTGATTCCCACCCTCTGTCTTCTCCCACTCAACCATCCTTTTATCCATTGTAGCAACTTACCCTTAATACCATTCTGCTCCGATTTGTACAATAGTCTTCCATGCGCAACAGTGTCAAAAGGTGGGGGAATGAGGTCATAAGCCTTCAGCTCACACCTATTAAGAACATGGGAAGGATATCTACACTTAGTAAGCTCTGCCCTCACCTTGAAATCTCCAAGTCGCTATTGTTAATAGAACTGAAATGTGTCCGTGGTCGAGTAATTAAGGCACAAATGGAGTGCTGAAAGTGTCCAGGAGGGAGTATGTGGGAGTCCATAGTTGGTAAATTGACCTGTACACATGTTTCCTGATACTGGTTGTAAAAGCATGTTCTCACATGACACACCAAGATATCGAAAAAAGGATGTGTTGTCTGGTTCCAGTTCAGTAGTAAATTTTATAAAGTTGGAGAGGACCTTGAAGTACTGAAGGAGTTGTGTTTTGGACCTTGGGAAATGACTGTGAAGACATTATAATGCCAGAGACTGAGTGCTGGCTGAATGAAAATATATGACCCTCTAGTTCTTCCAAAACTCTGGTATTGTCAGTTGTTGTAAGAAAATTTTCTACAATTGACTATCAACATTCAGGCTTGATTGATTTAGTTTAGGGTGTTGCCTGGGTGTAATTTAAAATTTGCTTTAAGGTTCAATAAACATGAATAATAATAGTTCAGTTGCTTTTAGTTGTTGAATTTGAGAGCAGAAGAATTACATTTATGGTTCAATATACTTAATTAGCTAAAAAATTATGTTAGTGTATTTATCTTTTTAGTGATATACGTTTTTTTTTTTTGCTATCATTATATCATAATATTATATAATTGAAAATCATTTTACAAGCCAGTTTACACATCTTAAATATTCTTTTAGTGGAATGGTATATATCAAGAACTGGAAATTGATGAAATAATGACCACTTAAACCTATGGAGTGTAATCTGCCTTTAATTTCTTAAAGAATTGCAGATTATTCTCAGACATTTTGTGGTACTTTCTTATACCTCTTCTTTGGTAATTGTAAAGATTTTCTGTACCTCTTTTTTAGTGACTGTAAAGACACTGAAGAAGGGGTACAGAAAGTACCACAAAACGTCTGAGATGGTGACTTAATTTACATAAAGGCTTTATGTAAAGCAAGTCACCATAATTTACCAGTTCTGCTGTCTTTACAGTCACTGAAGAAGTAGTACAGAAAGTACCACAAAATGTCTGAGAATAATCTGCAATTCTTTAAGAAATTAAAGGCATATTACACTTCACGCAAGTTTAAGTACTTATTATTTCACCAATTTCCAATTCAGTTTGCAAAAATTCTGGTTTAATTTTTAATTTAACTAGTATGACAAAATCGATAAAACAACAAGCCCAGATGCAAATAAACTTCTGCCACCAGGATAACCTGATTTTATGGTGTTTCAATTTACAAGAAGCCTTTATGTAACTGGAAGTTATCGCTCATGTTATTTATAATATGAACTTGTTAAAAGAATTCTGAGAATAAATTAGTGGATGTCTCTTTTCCATGTGTCAAAAAAAAAAAAAAAATCAGAAATGAATAATATATTTTACAAAGTGTATTTTCTACTTTTTTCTATTAACTATTAAAAATTGCACATTTTTAGCAATCTGTGTATGTGTGCACATGCACTCACACATTCTCCCTCAAAGTATTCAGACATCACTACTCTTCTGAATAAACATCCAGAAAATGGATGTTTATTTAGAAGATTCATAATATATTTGAACACCTTTTGGCCTTAATGACAGTCACAATCCTTCTCGAAATACGTTTGATCAGCTTTGAACCATCTTGGAGCACTAAACATCTTAATCCATCCCTGGCATACCAAATACTTCACCTCTAAATGGTTATTTTAGAGTATTCTAGCAATCAGTAGTTGTTCATTAAATACTTAAACTGTTTTATTTTATTTTGACTGTTTTGAACTGTATATGTATTTGAATGTTGTATATTATTTAGTCTGTACACATTATCTGTTTTTAGTTTTTTTAGCAGTGTATATGTGTGTGTGTGTGCGTGTGCGCGCACGCATGCACTCAAACATTCTCCCTCAAAGTAGTCAGACATCACTACTTTTCTGAATAAACATCAAGAAAATGGATGTTTATTCAGAAGATTCATAATGTGTTTGGACACCTTTGGCCTTAATGACAGTCACAATCCTTCTGGAAATACTTTTGATCAGTTTATGATAGAAGACAGTTGATGATTTGCTTGAAAAAGTCAGCTGCAAAATCAGAGAGGTGTGATGGCTGTGTCATGATCTGCCATTCTAAAGACGTTACCTGGGATTCAGGTCACAAGCAATTCTCTATTGTCCTTTGTCTGTAAACTTGACTTCTGATTTGAAGTTATTATTCATGCTAGATGGATTTTCACAGAATTATAACAACATAGGTAGTACAAAATGTTAATGTAGAAATATGATCACGATTGGTTTAGATATTACAACCAGTGACTCTGGTCCAGACCAAAGGAAACAATCTCACATCATGATAACTCCCCCAAATTCATTTTTAGAAGGATGCACTCTGTCAGTAGTGGTGTCAGTGTCTTTTCCATCTTGCATCCAACTGATCTGAATGACCTTTCAACAAAATCTGAATCAGATTTTGTTGAAATATGACTCAAGTGACGAGATCTGAACATTAAGAATGCCAGTGGGTGCAGCTTTAGCTATTTTCACTAGAAGAATGTCCACAACAGGCCTTTGGGATTGCAGTGTTGTTTCTTCCTTCCATCTTTTTACAGTATTGACTTTGAAGGGATTCTTATGTATGGATTCCTATGTTACTTTCTTCAGTCTTGTCACAATATCATCCTCAGCTGAATATGAAGGGTTCAAATGGATTGTAGTAATTCTTGCAGTGGCAAATGATGACTATATGATATTTAACAATCATTCTGCTTTAAAACTTAAGTTCTCTACTGGAATCCATTACTGACTACCACTAAAGTCTTTGGTACTGTTGCAACAATTAGTAATTCCTTAAATTTGGTTTTGTCTTCTTTACTGGTGTAAAGAATGTCTAAATACTTTAAAGGGAAATATAATATTAAAGAATAAAGTTTGGAGAATATACCTAAGCATGTTCTCATTTTGGAGGATATTCTGGCACTTTGGAATACTTCCTACTGGCATTATTATTTTTGTGTTTGTGTACAAGAGAGAGAGAGACTGAATTTGAATTGTAACATAACTGATTTTTTTTTTTTTTTTTTTTTATATAGTTAAGAAAAAAGAGGTTGGCCAGGTTAGGAGGATTGGGATCAAGTTCCCCTTCCAAAGACAACGTCCCCTCAGGACAGAGTAGTGAATCTCAGGAAAGCAAATCTTCAACTTCTTTAGCAACAGCAGCTTCAGCACCTATCGGTATACATTTCCCTACTTCATTCCAGTCACCATCCAAAGTTCCACCTTATTCCACAACTTCCAGAGATGAGCTGAGTGATTCAGCCTCCCTACCTTCTTCTAGTGAAGTCTGTAGTAACTCTTCCCCTCAAACTAGATTGGAGTGTGGGGAAATGGGTAAAAATGGGTTACAATGGACCAGTTCTGTTTCAGAATTAGATGAGAATTCTAAGATATTTTCTAGCAATTCAGTGGAAAAAGTTACAGACTCTACAGATGAAACAAAAGGTTGAAATTTCCTAATCAGAATATCATAATTCTAGTTAAGGGTTTTATTATGTATTAATATGATGTTCTTCAGAATTCTTTAATGATAATTGTAATGTGATGATTATTTTTGAATTTTCTGTTTATCGATAATTTTCTTTTTGTAAAAAAGGGATTTCAATGGTATTCAGAATTTTACATTTGTTATTAAAAAAAAAAACAACACAATTTTGTGTGCTTATTGCTGTATTTCTAACTCTGATAACAAGTATGCAAATTTAATATAAATAGAAGAGCTGGGCTGAAGAGTGGTTCCTCAGGCTTGTTCCATTCTTTCAGGTATGATAATCTAGAGCTTGCTAGCTGGGAGTCTAGAAAATGCTGATGTAACTACTATTCAGGTCCCATTTGTGAGTCAAGTGGAACCAATTTCAGTGAAGTCCTGTCATTCTGCACAAACCAGATCCTTTAATTGCACCTTCACTATGGCAGGATTTTATAACCCTGGATCTGCAGATAAGAATCTGCAGATAAAGGAACCATTAGGTGCTAGTGATCACAGTGTGCTGATGTGGGATTAACTCAAAGATGTAACTACCATCGGGGGGTAAAGGGAAGGGTCTTTGCTTTCGTAAAGTTTGTTTTCTAAATTCTATAAAATGGGACCAACTGTTGATGTTACCGACAGCAAATTCTAAATGGGAAGCATTCAAGAGTGTAATCTTGGAAGCTACTAGGCTTTTTGTCCAACCAAGAAATACTGTTCAAGGTTTAGGCCTAATTGGATGTCAGATGAACTAATGAGACTCGCGGCAGAGAAGAAAAATGCATGGGATACACAAAAATTATCAGGTGATAATTAATATCTAGTGTCACACTGCTTCAATTTGTACAGCAGTCTTTATCAAAACAGGCAAGATACTGCTTTGGATAAAGGGATAGTTGAAATTATGCTCCCTTATGTTTGTGTTCTACAAAAAAGGCAGGATCCATCAGCAATATGTTTGCTCAATTCATTCCAAGCCTTAAAACAGATCAATCAGATGCTGCATTT
Organism: Mastigoproctus giganteus; assembly: GCF_048544385.1. NCBI lineage: Eukaryota > Metazoa > Arthropoda > Arachnida > Uropygi > Thelyphonidae > Mastigoproctus > Mastigoproctus giganteus. The sequence continues at coordinate 172,706,446 of NC_143576.1, forward strand.
TGCAAAACTAAAGCCTTTTCCAAGTAAGAGCACTCTTTTGTTCTCTTCACTAATCTGCTTGCTAATCTAAGCATATGATGTCAAAATGATTATTTGCATCCAGGGGCTTTGTTACTGCATCATGGTATCCAACCGAAGTGGTCAGAGAATATTTGCCCATAATTCATCCCCTTCCTTAGCAGCAGATGACAAAGAGTAGTTATCAATGGACTGCTGGGAACATTGGTGTTTTTTATATTTATGAATTTTATTGATAAAGGCATATCAGGCTTTATGTCAAAGTTTCCTAAAGGTTTTCAGGGTAGTTAATGATGGTAATCAGTGTATGCGGGATAGATGTGTGGAAATTTGCCTTCAGCAGCATGTGGTTGATTCTTTTGGTATTCTTTTGGTGTAGCAGGATCTAGAAACATTGAGTAGATGGGCTGTGAGGTGGCAACTGAATTTTAACATTGACAAATGCAAAGTACTGCATATGGGTAGCAGTTACCCCAGAGTAACATACCAACTATGCTGTACTACACTCAGAATAGTAGAAAATGGAAAAGACCTGGGGATAATTGTATAGTCAGATATGAAGTTTTCTGAGCAGTGCAGACAGGCTGCAAGAGTAGCTCATGGGGTTGGTCAATGACATATAGTAATTTGGCTAGCAGGAATAAGGAGGTGATTATCCCCTTGCATAAGGCAATGGTCAAGCCACACCTTGAGTACTGTATACAGGTCTGGAGGATCATTTCAAGAAAAATGTTGAGCTACTAGAATGAGTACAGAGAAGGGTAATGAGATTAGTTAGCGGAACAAAGGGTTGCTGTTACCAAGATAGGCTTAAATTCCCCAAATTGCAGTGTCTAGAGACTAGGCACCTGTGAGGTGATCTGATTGAGGTTCATGTTGAATGGTTTGAGCAAGCTCAATGCTGATGGAATTTTTTCTTTTGCTCAGATTCGGCACCCGAGGGGGCATAAATTAAAATTAAGGAAACAGTTGTAGAATAAATGTGCAGAAATTTGCCTTTAGCCAGCCGGTGGTTTGTTTGTTCAAACAAGCTTCCATCTGTCGTGGAAGCTGACAGCTTAAATATATTCAAGGCTGAGCTAGACGAACTTGTGGAGTGAATGGATAGGTGAAACGGGAAGGTTTTTTTTTTTTTTTTTGCCTGATGCTATATAAGCTTGCTTTCTTGCATCATATGCCTCTACCAATGCTAAATTATTCTTGTAGGGATGGTTCCCAATAATTGTATTGAGGCCATTCATGATAAAAATGTAGCATATCACAATTGGCTTTTATCAAAATTTCCAGCTTCAATTTCTGCCCATGAAATGGCTCACAACAGTTGTAAAACAGTTATTAATCAGTCTAAATTTTATTTTAAATAGATTGAGTAGAAAACATGCTTCTTGTCCAGATGGTGGTGGAACATTCTGGTCTCTTTCTAAAGCTGTTGTCTATAACTTTTGTCCATTGATACTCAGAAAGCAAGTGTATGAGCTGCATAAGCTCATACACTTGCTTTCTTGCATCACATGCCACTGCTACTACTATTATTACTACTCCCACTTCTTACAGCCTGATTGGTCTATTGCATCTGTAGCTAAAGATAAAGCCACTTATTAGCATCCTATATTTCTTCTAACTCTTGTATCAACAATCTTGGTAAACTACCTCCTGTCACACCCTCCAGTATACTATACTCACTGCCTCCTGTGGTCTTCTGACAGAAGAATGTTAGAATAATTCTGACCTCAAGCTTTCTTGACGCCAAGAAAGCTCCAGCCCTGAAGGCATTTCTCCACTTGTTCTCATAGCCTGTGCCGCTGAGCTTGCTCATGTTATGTGTTCCCCTTTTACATTTTCTTATTTAATGGTGTTTTTCCTTTCTGTTTGGAAGTTGCCCATATCCAGCCAGTTCTTAAAGAGAGTGATAAATCCCTCCCTCTGTCTAGTTATTGCCCCCATTGCACTTACTGTTACTCTTCCCAAAGTAATGCCAAACTTCATCAATGCCCAACTCTTAAACTATCCCAAAACCTTCCATTTGATCAATAATCACTAATATGAATTCTTATCATGTCATTGCACTGGTATGTATTTGTTTATGTTACACATTTTTGGACAAATTCAGTTGAGAATTTTGCTGAAAGTCATGTAATTGAGCACAACATTTCTAAGGCACATGATCATATTTGGCATGAAAGTCCTCTAAACAAACTCACATCTTATGGCCTACTGATTTTTTGCAGTTCGGTATCCAGTTTTCCCCCTGAATGCTCACTGTGAGTGATGGTAGATAACTGTTGTATCTTCTAACTTCTATGCTAATGCTGGCGTTCCCCAAGGTTTCAGTTCTTTCTCCCACTGTTTTTCTATTCTATATTAATGACCTTTCAATGACTGGAAATCCTAACAATAGTTTGTGTATAATGTTGGTTAATCGTAGCTTACATTACACTTTCCAGTTTTAAAAAATTTTTCCTACACAAACAGTTTTGATTTCTTGAATATTTGCCATTAATTACTTAAATGTCAATCTCTAGGTAATTCTTCATTGTGGTGAAGAAAATTTAGTTAACTTCAATTCTTCTAAAACTCAGTCCTGGTTTATTTCTCACAAAAAAGTACTGCTCCTGTACCTATTTTAGATAACACTCAGATTTCTAGATCTTCACATATCTCTGTTAGGAATATCCCTAACAATGGCCAACTCCCAATTCTGTCAAATTCATCTGTTTGCCTCTATTGATGTTCCAGTTCTACTAATCAATTGGAACTATATGACTTCCTATCTTCGAAGCTTGTCTCCAGTCCAGTTTTCCTAACAGTGAGGTTTTTTTCATTGGTTATTTTAATGTTTGTAATTCCAGCTGGCTTCATTTTAAATTATTTTTTCTTCTTTATTGGCATTAAATATGAAATATTTATAAAATTGATGAAATTAAATAGTGCCATCTTGACGTTTCACCCTTCTTGGATATGCGATGAATTTCTGCTTGTAGCCATAAGCAGTGCCAAGAGTTAGGATTCCAATTTCTTATTTAATGGAGAACTTATTTCAATGAATGAAGCATTTGCTGTCGTATTTACAACATTTTTAATGGATAATGGTATCCTCTTGTAGAGGGTACTAATCCGTATTTAGAAGTTTTAATAAATCATGGAAGGAATTAATGCATTAAAAAAACAGTATGCATGTAGAGTTGTGTTTTGAGGTTCATATTATTCAAGTTATGGTGCTGCGACAAGCATTCACGTGCACACACACACACACACACACACACACACACACACACACACACACACACACACACACACACACACACACACACACACACACACACACACACACACACACACACAAAACACATGATGCCGTTTTATTATTATAATTTAACATTACTACTGAAGATGTTCATAAAATTTATTTAAAGTGTACTTCTCATTTAAATGTAACTGCAAAATATAATTTCTCTTTTGAGAAAGGCATTTAATTCCTTACATCTGTCAGTTAATAATGGCACCAAATTATACAGATAATACTGATATTAATAATTAGAAATAAAAAAAACAAAAAAACTCAAAGAACCAATATATCCAAATAAAAATAATACCCAGATGCACATTCCCTAGGATTTTCCTAGTATACATGCAAAGTTTTAAGTTTCTAATTTATTTGTTCTGTGTGTAGCCCGTTTCATTTTTTTGAAGTCATTGTCTTAGCAAATAGACATATAGATTTAGTATTATAAATTCACTGCCCCAGTGAAATTAAATTTCATCTAAGTCAAAAAAATAAATTTTTCTATTAAAATAGTTTAAATTCACAAAAGAAATGTGAATAATGAACCAAAAAAAAAAAAAAAATTTGTGTTAAGTTTTAAATATGAATTTGGTATTGTTTCAGAGAGTTGTATTTTGTTTGCTTTGAGTTATTTTGCAAAACCATTTCATTATGATAATGATAAATCAGTTATTGTAATAGATGTATTATTCACTAATAAACATCTATTATATCGGCTAAGTTTACATGTGAGTTTTGACCTTATCTTAGATTAGCTTCTCTCAATAGAAAATAAAAAATAAACATTATGCCAATCTCTAGGTAATTCTTCATTGTGGTGAAGAAAATTTAGTTAACTTCAATCTGTCTAAAACTCAGTCCTGGTTGCAGATGATACAGAGGTTGGCAGGGTTGTTAATGACAGTAATGGCAGTATGCTACTGCAACAGGATCTAGATAATTTGGGCAGATGGGCTAAGAAGTGTCAACTGAAATTTAACCTTGACAAATGCAAAGTACTGCATATGAGTAGAAGTAACCCCAAAGAAACGTACCAACTGTGTGGTACTACACTTAAGTTGGTAGAAAATGAAAAAGACCTGGGAGTAATTGTGCAGGCAGATATGAAGTTTTCTGAGCAATGCAGACAGGCTGCCAGGGCAGGTCATGGGGTTTTGTCAATGATATATAGGAATTTTGCTAGCAGGGAAAAGGAGGTGATTATCCCTCTGTATAAAGCAGTGGTCAGGCCATGCCTTGAGTACTGCGTACAGGTCTGGAGGCCTCATTTTAGGAAGGATGTAGATTTACTTGAGCATGTACAGAGAAGGGCAACAAGATTGGTGAGGGGAATGAAAGGATCCTCTTACCAAGAGAGGCTTAAGTTCTGCAAATTGCAGTGGCTGGAGACTAGGCACCTGTGCGGTGATCTGATTGAGGTGTATAAGGCCTTGAATGGGTTGAGCACGCTGAATCCTGATGGGATCCTTCCACTTGTTCAGATTATGAACCTAAGGGGGCATAAATTCAAATTAAGAAAAGACAGATGTAGAATAGATGTGCGAAAATTTGCCTTTAGCCAAGCCGGTGGTTAATTGCTGGAACAAACTTCCATCTGTCGTTGTGGAAGTTGATAGGTTGAATAAATTTAAGGAGGAACTGGACAGGCATTTGGTGGGAATGGTGTGTTTTTTTTTTTTTGGCTGATGCTGCATAAGCTTATACACATGCTTTCTTGCATCACATGCCACTACTACTATTTCTCACAAAAAAAAGTGCTGCTCCTATGCCCATTCTTGTAACACTCAGATTTCTAGTCATTCAGATATCTCTGTTAGGATTGAAGATCATCTTGCAGGTGCCTGGAGAGTAGGCACCTGTGAGGTGATATGATTGAGGTGTATAAGGCCTTGAATGGGCTGAGTAGGCTGAATGCTGATGGCATTCTTCCTCTTGCTCAGATTAAGAAACTGAGGTAATATAGATTCAAATTGAGGAAAGACAGTTGTAGAATGGATGTGCGGAAGTTTGCCTTTAGCCAGCAGGTGGTTGATTGGTGGAACAGACTCATATTTTGTTGCGGAAGTTGATAGCCTAAATACATTTAAGTCTGAACTGGACAGGCATTTAGAACGAATGGAGGGGTGAAATGGGAGGGTTTTTTTTTTTTTTTTTTTGTTTGGCTGGTGCTGCATAAGAATGCTTTCTTGCATCTTATGCCTCTACTAATGCTTCTAAAACTCAGTCCTGGTTTATTTCTCACAAAAAAAAAAAAAGTACTGCTTCTATGCCCATTTTTGGTAACACTGAGATTTCTAGACATTCAAATATCTCTGTAACAATGGCCAACTTTCTAGTCTGTCAAATTCATCTGTTTCCTCTATTGATGTTCCTGTTCCACTAGTCATTTGTAACTACATGACTTCCTCTCTTCAAAGCTTGACTTTCTCCAGTCCAGTTTTCTTAACAGTAAGGTCATTTTCTTTGGTGATTTTCACAGCTGACTTCAGTTTTGTAGTCACATGGAGCCAGGGGGTCAAGATGCTGAGTCTTTTGCAATTACTAATGACCTTGCACAGATTGTTTATTTACTTATTTGACTGTTTGTTTATTTACTAGAATATTAGACAATCCTAACCACATGGCCAACACTTGATATTTTTTTCACGAGCAACTCTGTAAAGTAGACGATCAAGGGAAATAGTCCTCTTGGTGATGGTCTGTTCTCCGATGTAGCCTTTCTCTTGTGGCCATTCTCAGCCTTGTGTTGTTTGGCATTATAAGAATGCAAAGTGGGATGATCTGTGAGATTTATAATCTTTTTGTTGGTTGCATTACTGTTTTAAATCGTCTGAGCAAACAGTGATGTCACTGTTTGCTCAGACTGGGTCAGTGACATTATTCTTGTAGGGATGAATTCCTATATTCCATATTCCACTCTAAAATCTCGTCCTTTATCTAAATCGTGGTTTCTAATAAATGTGCTAAGGCTGTTCAAGATAAGAATGTTGCTGCATTTGGCTTGAATTCAAATCTCCAGGTTTGTTTTCTACCACACCAACTGTTTACATTTGTAAACAGTTATTAATTAGTCCAAAATAGATTTGAATAGGCAAAGATTAGAAAACTTGCTTCTTGTCCAGCCAGTAGTCGAGCATTCCAGTCTCCTGCCAAAGCTATTGGCCACAACTTTTAGCCATCTATACTCCCACCTCTGTTAGAACTTGATGGTTCTATTGCCTCTTCAGCTAATGATAAAACTCATATAGTTACTAACACCCTATTTTTCTTCTAACTCTTGTATTGTGAGCTTTGTAAACCACCTCCTATCATTCTCATTATTCCCCACTCCATGCCTCCTCCTGTGGTCTTCCTTCAAAAGGACATCAGAAGAATTTTAACTACCTTGATACCAGAAAAGTTCCTATATATGATGATATTTCTCCACTTGTTTAGATAACAAGTGGAGAAATATCATTTCACTCATCTCTTGGATGGGTGAAATTGGAAGTTTTTTTGGCTGATGCTATATAAGCTTGCTTTCTTGCATCATATGCCTTTACTAATGCTAAACCTGTGAGCTTGAGCATACTCTTGCTCTTTGTTGCCTTTTTACTGCTTTCTTATTTCAATGGTGTTTTTCCTTCTTGGAAATTTCTCATATCCAGCCAGTTTTTAAAAGAGGATGACAAATTCCTCCCATCCAATTGTCGTCCATTGCACTCTGTTCTATTCTTTCCAATTAATGGGGAAATCCATTAACTACCAACTTCTTAACTATTTCGAAATGTTCCATCTGACCAATGATCACCAATATGGATTCCATATGAGTTGATCCATTGGTGATATGTTGGCTTATGTTATCCCTCTGTGGACAAATTCAGTGGCAAAGTTTTTTTTTTTAGGAGCATCAGCAACTAAGGCCATGTTGCCCCGGGGTATGCAGTGGTCATTCCCTGACCTTTCCGTATCCTCCGTATTTGGTGGTCACGGGCTCGAACCCCTGTCTAATCAAGAAGCGTGTGCTACGCACTGCTGCTCCTGCCCACTTGGCTACAGAGGTGCCATGCCGAGAAAGAGAGACTGGAAGTTGGCATAATCCCTATTAGAGATGTGTGAATTTGTCTACAAATTTGAGTGCATCAAAGATAAGCATAGCAGCAAAAGAATCCTTAGCAAAGGTAAAGAAAGCCAACACGAGAACCACGGGAAACGTTCCCCGCTACTGCAGTCTCTCTCTGCATTCTCGGTAAACAGATGGTGCGTGTTATCGGTAGTGGCAGTAGAAATCGGTAACGATGTATTGATTAGTTTTTTCTCATTATTAAAAGCAGATTATTGGGGTTCATGAGCATAATGCCTTCATGGCTGAAATTTACTTATGGGTACACCCTCCAGACTGCCTCAGTCTTAGGTTGTTTATCCCCCCCTTTCCCACTGTTTTAAAATAGGAAAACGACTTCTACAGATGCTGCGTGTTATCAGTAGTGGCAGTAGAAGTTCATTTCCTATCGAGAAAAAACAGCGGAAAGGGGGGAAAAACACCCTAAGACTGAGGCAGTCTGTAGGGTGTACCCATAAGTAAATTTCAACCCACTCATGAACTCCAATAATCTGCTTTTAATAATGAGAAAAACACTAATCAATACATCATTATCGACTTCTACTGCCACTACCGATAACACGCACCATCTGTTTACCAAGAATGCAGGGAGAAACTGTAGTAGTGGGAAACATGTTTTCCCAGTAAGTTAAGCAAAGTTTCCCTCAAAGTTTTAAATAGCATAAAGCTTAATGAGCAGTACCCACCTTAGATAATCTGCTATGTTACGTGGAATAGGATGGAAGAATAATTTGAAGCTTAAGTATTTTTAAAATAATTTAGAATAAGTTAAGATTATGAATGTGTGAGCACGGAATTAAAATATGCTCAAGGAAGTAGAAATGCACAACTTTGTCCCTGGTTGTCATTAGAGAATTAATTTAAACTTTAAAAATATTAAAGATATTTAAAAATATAAATTATAAATTATATGAGACTGGTGAAGATTGGCTTCACCGGTCATGTACTTTTTCTGACAGAATCTCAGTTATTGATTGATTCAACTACTGCTCATCTCAGATGCCCAAATTATTTGCCGTATGATTCCTTTCACCTCAAGGTGCTACTTGTGCATATGTCTGTTCTGATATTCCCTGTCAGAGACTTGGTAATTTTGAATTTCCCCTCTTTGATCTTCTCTGGTTTAAAATCTCTCTACGTCATTGTGTCAAATTCATCTGTTGTCTCTACCGTTCTCCCACTCCACTAATCACTTTGAGCCGACCGGGCTAGCCAGGTGGGTAAAGTGCCTGCCCGGCAACACAAAGGTCGTGGGTTCGAATCCCGCCTCGGGCTTAGATCAAAGTACTGCAAAAACTTTGAGAGGTGCATTATGGCCACAGAAGCCGATGTGCCAACAACTACCAAAAAAAAAAAAAAAAAAAAAGACATTGGGCTCTTTGACTTCCTCTCTTTGCAAGTTGACTCTCTCCAGTCCAAGTTTCCTAACAGTGCAGTAATTTTCCTTGGTGATTTTAATGTTCACAACTCCAACTGGCTTCCGTTTTCTAGTCACACCGACCCAGCTGGTCGAGATGCTGAGGTTTTTGCAATTACTAATGACCTTGCACAGATTGTTCATTTACCTACAAGAATATTGGACAATCCTAATCATACAGCCAACACACTTGATCTTTTTCTCACAAACAACCCTTCTAAGTACACGGTCGAAGTGAGAGGTCCTTTACGCACTTCAGATCACAACTTGGTGATTGTCTCTTCTCCAATGGAGCCTTTATCTCATGGCTATTCCCAACCTCGTGTTGTTTGGCATTACAAGAATGCAAAATGGGATGACCTCTGAGATTTCTTTTCTTCTTTTCCTTGGTCGGATTACTGTTTCAGAACTTCTGATGTCAACGTTTGCTCGGATTGTGTCAGTGAAATTATTCTTGCAGGAATGGAATCCTTTATCCCACTCTCCTCTTTAAAATCTCTTCCTTTATCTAAACCTTGGTTTTCCAATAAATGTGCTAAGGCTGTTCAAGAGAAGAATGTTGCATATCATAATTGGCTTGTTTCTAATTCTTTAGCTTTATTTTCTGCCTACATCAAAGCTCGCAACAATTGTAAAGCAGTTATTAATCAGTCCAAATTAGAGTTTGAACAGGCTAAGAGTAGAAAGCTTGCTTCTTGTCCTAATGGTAGCCGAGCATTCTGGTTTCTTGCCAAAGCTATTGGCCGCAACTTTTGCCCATCTCTGCTCCCACCTCTGTCCAAACCAGATGGTTCTGGTGTCATTTCATCCAAGGATAAAGCTGACCTGCTAGCATCCCATTTTTCTTCCAACTCTTGTATTAATGATCTTGGTAAAACACCTTCCTCCATTCCCAACACGCTCCATTCATGCCTCCTCCTGTGGTCTTCCATGAAAAGGATGTCAGAAGGATTTTAACGAATCTCGATGCTAATAAAGCTCTAGGTCCCGGTGGTATTTCTCCACTTGTTCTCAAAATCTGTGCTCCTGAAGTTACTCCTATTCTTTGCTGCCTTTTTTCACTTTCTTATTCCAAAGGTGTTTTTCCTTCTGCTTGGAAATTGGCTCATATCCTGGGAGTTCCTAAAAAGGGTGACAAATCCCTCCCATCCAATTATTGTCCCATTGCAATTACTTCTACTCTTTCTAAAGTAATGGAGAAATCAATTAACCGCCAACTCTTAAACTACCTAGAAACCTTCTGTCTGATCAACGATCGCCAGTATGGATTCCGTCAGTGTCGATCCACTGGTGATATTCTGGCTTATGTTACCATTTATGGACTAATTCAATGGAAAGGTTCGGTGAAACACAAGTAGTTGCTCCTGATATCTCAAAGGCTATCGATCGTGTTGGGCATAAAGGTCTTCTAAACAAACTTTCATCTTATGGTTTGCCATCTGTTTTTTGTAATTGGTTATCCAGTTTTCTCTCTGATTGCTCACAGAGGGTTGATGGTAGATGGGGCGCCTCCGTAGCCAGGTGGGAAGGAGCAGCAGTGCGTAGCACATGCTTCTTGATTAGACCGAGGTTCGATCCTGTCAGCACCAAATACGGAGGATCCGAAAAGGTCAGGGAATGACCACCGCATATCCCGGAGCAATATGGCCTTAGTTGCTAATGCTCCTAAAAAAAAAAACCAAACAAAAGAAAAAAAACAAACCGATGGTAGATGGCTCTCTGTCTTCTAACTTATCCACAAATGCCGGTGTCCCCCAAGGTTCAGTTCTTTCCCCCACTCTTTCCTCTTGTATATTAATGACCTTCTTCCATTGACTGGAAATCCTATCCATAGTTTTGCCAATGATAGCACATTGCTTTCCATTTTGAGAAACCTTGCCCTGCTCAATCAGCCTCAACTTCTCGAAAATCTGCTACCAATTCCATAAATGCGGATCTTCAGGTAATTCTCCAGTGGGGCAAAGACAACTTAGTTGATTGCAACCCTTCTAAAACTCAGTCTTGTCTTATATCTTGCAAAAAAGGATTCTTCTGCTCCTATACTTATCTTTGGTGACACTCCGATTTCTAGGCAAAATGATATATCTCTTTTGGGGATTACCCTGACTTCTAATCTCTCTCTTGGCACAAGAACATTACAAATATTGCTTCCTCTGCATCTAAAAAACTTGGTTTTCTCTTTCACTCTCGCCGTTACTTTCCTTCCAAACAGCTGTTCACTCTGTACAAATCTCAAATCCACCCTACCATGGAATATTGTTCCCACAACTGGGGTGGTGCCCCCAAAACCTCTCTTAGGCTTCTTGATTCCATTCAAAGGAGGGCAGTTAGGTTAATTAATGATTCATCTCTAACAGAGTCTCTCCCCTCGCTGTCTCATAGACGTACTGTTTCTGCTGCATGCCTCTTCTACAGATATTTCCATGGGTACTGTTCTTCTGAATTGGCTTCTATAATTCGATTAGACCGGGTTTCAAACCCGTCACCACCAAATACGGAGGATGCGGAAAGGTCAGGGAATGACCACCGCATATTCCGGAGCAATATGGCCTTAGTTGCTAATGCTCCTAAAAACAAAAAAACAAACAAACAACAAACAAACAAGCTTCTATAATTCCTGCTCCCTCTTTCAAAACAGTCCGAACACGTGCAGCCACTAGTTAACATCCATTTACTGTCCAACTTCAAACTCACAGAACCAACTTTTCATCTTCCTCGTTTATTCATTCAACTGCCATTTTCTGGAACAACTTTCCTTCGTACGTATTTCCTGAAAATTACAGTCTACAGAAGTTTAAGTCTAATGTCAACAAATATCTTCTTTCGTCTTCTTAACCTCCAACCCAAGCACAGTTCTAAGTACTATAGGTTCTAATACCTCTCGTGTTTGTGGTTTACATAAAAAAAAATATTAGATTTTTATATTTAAAAAAAAATAATAATTCAGGATATTAGAGCTGAAAAGGAATTAGAAAATATGAATTGGAATATCATCGGTTTGGCTGAAACAAGAAGAAGAAATGAATCACTTATAAGTTTATCAAGTGGAAATCTGCTGTACACCAATGGAAACAGTGAAAGGAGTGAAGGTGGAGTTGAGTTTCTGGTCCATAAAGATTTTAAAAACAACATTTTGGAATTCAAAAGTACATCACCAAGGGTGTCAAGAGTAATACTCAAAATTTCTAACGGTTCAAGCTAAAGATTATAATGATTTATGCACCAACGTCGAGCCATGATGATGAAGAGGTTGAAGAAATGTACACCGAAATTGAGTGTCTTCTAGATGAGCAGAAAACCCATTACACTATTATTATGGGGGACTTCAATGCTAAGGTTGGAAAAAGACAAAACAACGCAGAAAGGGGAACTATAGGAAATTTTGAAATCGGTGAAAGAAATGAAAGAGGTGAAAGACTTGCAGAATTTGCAGGATCTCAAGGATTGTCAGTAATGAACACTTTGTTCAAGAAAAGGGTGAACAGAAAGTGGACATGGAAGAGTCCAAATGGATTAACAACTAATGAAATCGACTTCATCCTCACTAACAGAAGATATATTGTGAATGATGTTACCGTCCTGAATAAAGTGAATGTTGGAAGTGATCACAGAATGTTAAGATGTACACTTGATATAAATGTAAGAAAAGAAAGGAAAAAACTGAGTCGAGTAAATAATACAAAGGTCTTTGAGATAACAGAAGAGGAGAAAAAGCAGTATGTACTGGAACTTAAGAACAAGTTTAAGCTTCTGCAGACTGCTCAGGACCAAGATATCGACGAGGAATGTTACAACTTTCTGAAAGTGATAAAGCCCAAGAAACCTATAGGGAAAAAGAAATCCAAAGAAGAAAAAATTAGTCAAGAAACACTTGTCATGATGAACCAAAGACGACAAATGAAAAGCAAGAAAAACACTGACAGGGAGAAAATTGAGTATACTGAATTATGCAAAGCCATTAGAAAGAGACTCAGAGAGGACATAAGAAGATTTAACACAAGAAAAGGAGAACAAGCATTAAGGGAAAACAAAGGATTTAAATCAACAACCATGAGCAGTAATACAGAAAGACAAATGATACTGAAACTGAAGAATAGCGATGGTGTACTTATAAACACCAGAGAAGGCATAATTCAAATAGCAGAAGACTACTATAGAGAATTATACAAGGAGCAAGGGAATGATGCCTGCAATGGGGAAGATGGATCGCAAATTAGCAACACATACGACATACCCGATATTCTTCCTGATGAGGTAGAACATGCATTGAAGAAAATGAAGAATCAGAAAGCCCCTGGGGAAGATGAAGTTACTGTAGAGTTGTTAAAATTGGGAGGAAGAGACATAACACAAAAAGTGGCAAGGCTCTTCACAAAGTGCATTAGAAAAGGTGTGACGCCTAAGCAGTGGAATAATGCAATCATAGTTTTGCTGCATAAGAAAGGAGATAAATCAGAAATTGGAAATTATAGACCAATTAGCTTGTTATCCCACATCTACAAGTTGTTCACAAGGGTCATTACTAACAGATTAGAAAGAATACTTGATGAGAATCAACCGAAAGAGCAAGCTTTTTTTTTTTTTTTTTATGTGAACCCCAAACACGAGAGGTATTAGAACCTGTAGTACTTAGTACCGTGCTTGGGTTGGAGGTTGAGAAGACGAAAGAAGATATTTGTTGACATTGGACTTTAACTTGTGTAGATTGTAATTTTCAGGAAATACGTATGAAGGAAGGTTGCTCCAGAAAACGGCAGGTGAATGAATAAATGAGGAAGATGAAAAGTTGGTTTTGTCGGTTTGAAGTTGGACAGTAAATGGATGTTCGCTGGTGGCGGCACGTGTTCGGACTGTTTTGAAAGAGAGAGCGGGAATTATAGAAGCTAATTCAGAAGAACAGTGCCCATGGAAGTATCTGTAGAAGAGGCATGCAGCAGAAACAGTGCGTCTATGAGACAGCGAGTGGAGAGACTTTGTTAGAGATGAATCATTAATTAACCTAACTGCCCTCTTCTGAATGGAATCAAGAAGCCTGAGAGAGTTTTGGGCGCACCACCCCAGATGTGGGAACAATATTCCATGGCAGGGCGGATTTACGATTTATACAGAGTGAACAGCTGTTTGGAAGAAAAGTAATGCTGAGAGTGAAAGAGAAAACCAAGTTTTTTAGATGCAGAGGAAGCAATATTTGTAATGTGCTTGTGCCAAGAGAGATTAGAAGTCAGGGTAATCCCCAAAAGAGATATATCCTTTTGCCTAGAAATTGGAGTGTCACTAAAGATAAACATAGGAGCAGAAGAATTCTTTTTGCGAGATATAAGACAAGACTGAGTTTTAGAAGGGTTGAAATCAACTAAATTGTCTTTGCCCCACTGGAGAATTACCTGAAGATCGGCATTTAAGGAATTGGTAGCAGATTTTCGAGAAGTTGAAGCTGATTGAGCAGGACAAGGTTTCTCAAAATGGAAAGTTGAATGGAATGTGCTATCATCGGCAAAACTATGGATAGGATTTCCAGTCAATGGAAGAAGGTCATTGATATACAAGAGGAAAAGAGTGGGGGAAAGAACTGAACCTTAGGGGATACCGGCATTAGTGGAGTAGTTAGAAGACAGAGAGCCATCAACCATCACCCTCAGTGCGCGATCAGAGAGAAAACTGGGTAACCAATTACTAAAAACAGTTTGCAAACCATAAGATGGAAGCTTGTTTAGAAGACCTTTATGCCAAACACGATCAAAAGCCTTTGAGATGTCAAGAGCAACTACTTGTGTTTCACCAAACCTTTCCATTGAATTAGTTCATAAATGGGTAACATAAGCCAGAATATCACCAGTGGATCGACACTGACGGAATCCATACTGGTGATCGTTGATCAGACGGAAGGTTTCTAGGTAGTTTAAGATTTGGCGGTTAATTGATTTCTCCATTACTTTAGAAAGAGTAGAAGTAATTGCAATGGGACGATAATTGGATGGGAGGGATTTGTCACCCTTTTTAGGAACTGGCTGGATATGAGCAAATTTCAAAGTAGAAGGAAAAACACCTTTAGAATAAGAAAGTGAAAAAAGGCGGCAAAGAATAGGAGTAAGTTCAGGAGCACAGGTTTTGAGAACAAGTGGAGAAATACCATCAGGACCTGGAGCTTTCTTAGCATCGAGATTCATCAAAATATTTCTGATATCCTTTTGACGGGAGACCACAGGAGGCATTGAATGGAGTGTGTTGGGAATGGTGGGAGGTGTTTTACCAAGATCATTAATACATGAGCTGGAAGGAAAATGGGATGCTAGCAGGTCAGCTTTATCCTTGGCTGAAGTGACACCAGAACCATCTGGTTTGGACAGAGGTGGGAGCAGAGATGGGCAAAAGTTGCGGCCAATAGCTTTGGCAAGAGACCAGAATGCTCTGCTACCATTAGGGCAAGAAGCAAGTTTTCTACTCTTAGCCTGTTCAAACTCTAGTTTGGACTAATTAATAACTGCTTTACAATTGTTGTGAGCTTTGATGTAGGCAGAAAATGAAGATAAAGAATTAGAAACAAGCCAATTATGATATGCAACATTCTTCTCTTGAACAGCCTTAGTGCATTTATTGGAAAACCAAGGTTTAGATAAAGGAAGAGATTTTAAAGAGGAGAGTGGGATAAAGGATTCCATTCCTGCAAGAATAATTTTACTGACACAATCTGAGCAAACGTTGACATCAGAAGTTCTGAAACAGTAATCCGACCAAGGAAAAGAAGAAAAGAAATCTCACAGGTCATCCCATTTTGCATTCTTGTAATGCCAAACAACACGAGGTTGGGAATAGCCATGAGATAAAGGCTCCATTGGAGAAGAGACAATCACCAAGTTGTGATCTGAAGTGCGTAAAGGACCTCTCACTTCGACCATGTACTTAGAAGGGTTGTTTGTGAGAAAAAGATCAAGTGTGTTGGCTGTATGATTTGGATTGTCCAATATTCTTGTAGGTAAATGAACAATCTGTGCAAGGTCATTAGTAATTGCAAAAACCTCAGCATCTCGACCAGCTGGGTCGGTGTGACTAGAAAACGGAAGCCAGTTGGAGTTGTGAACATTAGAATCACCAAGGAAAATTACCTCACTGTTAGGAGAGTTGCACTGGAGAATGTCAAGTTGCAACGAGAGGAAGTCAAAGAGCTCCAAGTGATTAGTCGAGTTGGGAGAACGGTAGAGACAACAGATGAATTTTACACAATGAGGTAGAGAGATTTTAAGCCAGAGAAGATCAAAGAGAGGAGATTCCAAATTGCCAAGTCTCTGACAGGGAATATCAGAACGGACATATGCACAAGTACCACCTTTGAGGCAAAAGGAATCATACAGCGAATAATTTGGGCATCTGAGATGAGCAGTAGTTGAATGAACCGATAACTGAGATTCTGTCAGAAAAAGTACATGAGGTGTGGCAGACTGCAAGTGGAAACGGATATCGCTGAGATTAGAATTGAGACCACGTATATTTGTGAAATGAATTAGGAAGTCCTTGGGAGGTTTAGATCTTTTCGCAGATAAGCTTGCTCTATTAGTTTGACAATTCATGGTGTATTCAATAGTAAGAAAAAGTGGGTGGGACATGCTGTATGAAGTAATGAAATTTTTGGATATGGCATACATGTGGTAAGAATATATCCAGATCCTTGACATAACGTGGCCTCGACAATGCTCCCCGCATACACACTACTCGGACTCCCTCCAGTCACTATCTGGCAGAGTAGAGGTAGCAAGATTATACACTAGCTGATCCGGAAACCTCCTAGAGAGTTACCAATAGGTCCGGTCCGGTGTACTAACTAGCGGCCGGCCTGCGAAAACCGTTTTAGAGCTGTACCCTCGAAATGTAAGGAATATTGGATCTCGCCATGACGTTCATCATAACCTCAAAAGTCATCAATCATACTGCATGATGGAAGAGATAGGGAAGGGTTGACCGGAACTTAGCTCTAGAGACTAAACATGGGTTCCGCCACTTCAAGCCTCCAATAAGCAAAGTGGTGGTATTTCACCGGTTGATGAGAGTCATCTTCCACCTAGTACTGCCTGATAACATAGAGGGGCGGCGTTCCTCCATGTGGTGTGGGTGCCACACCTTGACCCCTGCGTTGGTTCACACCTGGGTGGTCACCCACCATGTACTTGTGCATGGGGGTTATACCCAGGATTACTAACAGTCCCACCATCGTGAAGGTGCAAGCAGAGGATTTGGCTGTCACAGACCATCCGGACTTCGCCGAAATTGGGTCCACTTGACTTGAGTGTCACCCGAATATCAGTTCCATCAGCGTTTTAGACTCCCAGGTAGCAAGTACAGCTTGTCTGGCATATCTGAGAGAATGTCTGTGACAACCTCAAGGACCAAGCTGGCTTTAGGACAGGATTCTCAACTATGGATCACCTTCACGTAATAGCACAACTAATGGAGAAAGCAAATGAATATAAAACACCATTAAAAATGGCTGATGATGATTGAAAAAAAAAAAAAAAAAAAAAAATCCAAAAGTTTGTCCAGTTCTTCCTTGTATTTATTTAAACTATTAATTTCCACAATGACAGATGGAAGTTTGTTCCAGCACTCAACCACTTGCTGGCTAAAAGCAAATTTCCACACATCTATTCTGCAACTGTTTTTCCTCAATTTGAATTTATGCCCCTTCAAGTGCATAATCTTATTTTAACAAGAGGAAGAATCCCACTAGCATTGAGCTTCCTCAAACCGTTCAAAGCCTTATACACCTCAACAATCAGGTAACTTTGCAAGTGCGTAGTCTCCAGATGCTGCAATTTGCAGAACTTAAGCCTTTCTTGGTAACAGCCCTTTTTGTTTCCCTCACCAATTTTATTGCCCTTCTCTGTGCTCGTTCCAGCAGCTTCCTAAAATGAGGCCTCCAGACCTGTATGCGGTACTCAAGGTGTGGCCTGACCATTGCCAGCAAAGTTCCTGTATGTCCTTGACAAGACTCCCATGAGCTGCTCTGGCAGCCTGTTTGTACTGCTCTGAAAACTTACTTCATATCTGATGGCACAGTTACCTCAGGCCCTTTTCATTCTCTGCTACCCTGAGTGCAGTACTGCACAGTTGGTACGCAAACTTCAGTTGCCACCTCTCAGACCATCTGCCCAACTTTTCCAGACCCTGTTGCATCAGCATGCTGTTATTACTGTCATTAACAACCCTGTCAACCTTTGTATCATCTGCAAACTTGGATATTAAGTCTGTTATACCTTCATCAATATCATTGATAAATGTAGTAAACAACAATGGTCCTAACACCAACTTTGGGGGACTTCACTGATAACATTAGTCTATGATGAGCAATCTCCATTGATTACCACTCTTTGTCCCACTCGACCATCCTTTTATCCACAGCAGCAACTTTCCCAATTTGTACAGGAGTCTTCTATGTGCAACAGTATGAGAAGCTTTCCTGAAATCCAAGTATATGATATCAACATTATTTTTTGATATTTAATATTGATAAATGCAAGGTATTATATTTTGGTAGCAGTAATCCTGGAATAACATACCATTGGGTGTTTGCTAATCCCATGGTTAGTTGATAATTGTATGGTTTGACATGGTAAGTTTAAATTAGTAACTAACACTGTGTTAATCAAATACGATTTGACCTTTTGTTAAGTCAATAGATTTCAGATTTCTTACATTTTCCCAAAATTTATACAACTTATGCTTGGGGTGGACATGATGCATGCACATAAATATATGCTCAAATTAACTGAATAAATTGAATAATAATCAATTACTAATAAATAAATTCTTAGAATACTTCAGACAGGCTGCTAGAACACATCTTGTGGAGGCTCTGAACTTTGCCAGAGAGTTATCTTATTGTGTAAGACAGTGGTTAGGCTACTTTTGAAATACTAGTTTGAAAACCTTGTTTTAGGAAAAATATATGTTGGAAAGGGTACAGAGAAGAGCTACAAAATTGTTTGTGTGCACAAAAGGATGTTCTTACCGAGAGAGAATGGAGTTTTGTAAATGGCAACCTCTGGAAACTAGACAAGGTTTTGCATTAGAAGGCATGAGCAATTAAAGTTATTTATTTATTTTTTTTACTGGTTCCATACAAGCCTTGCTTCCTTATGTAATGTTACTAATATTAAATGACACCTCCCTCCCGGCTATGTAGCCTTCTGTAGATGGTATACTTGCATACAAGTCCTGTAAGTGTTCAGTGAGCTCTGAAGCAAGTTGCAATTCTGTGAAGGCTCTGTAATACCTCATGGTTAGAAAGATCAGTCTTTTGTAAAGGTAGCTTGAGGTGGTGTCCAAAAGGGTCTATGAGTGAGAGTTTGCACATTTTGAAACCAGTTCCACAGTCTGAATGCTGCTTATTACACAACATTCAGCCATCTGGTCATTTTGGCTTGACTTTATTCTGCATTTATTTATTCTTCTATTGCTATTAGCCTCAAAGAATCATCAAATGGTGTCATTGCGTCACCTTCACAATGACTGCTAACTTGAAATCAGTAGGGTCAGTAACAACATAAAATACAGAGGTTTCAAAAACAGGCTGTTTTTATCTGATTATGCAATTTGCATGTTGTAACAGGATGTGAATGACTTTGTGTATGGAATAAGATAAAGATAGTATTGGTTTGTTTCATAAATGACAACTGCAGTAAGACCCCTGTATCCGCGGGGGATACGTTCCAAGACCTGTGGATGGTTGAAACAGCGGATATAAGCGAACACCTGCTGACCCCATATATAACATGATTTTCTTGTACATACATACATACAGATAATAAAGTCTAATTGATAAATTAAACACATAGTAAGACATTACCATTAAATACGGTAATAATAAAATACAGCAGACTTGATTTACTAATAACTAGAATAGGTATAAACAGATTTTGCAAGTCGTAAATGAGTGACAAGAACTGGCGTTATAAGTCATCATTGGGAGATTAGTGTACCTATTATTTGCAGCCCCCGCTGTCTTCACATTTACTGCTCAAAACAAAACCAAAAAAAAAAAAAAAAAAAAAAAAGAGACCAAAAGATTTAGTTTGATTTAGTGTATCTCATTGATTGGTGTGTTCCGTTGCACTGCAAAATGGCAGATTTTGTTTCGTTATTTGTCAGGAATGTCAGAATTTTTTATTTATTTTTTTGTTTAGAAATCGTGAAAATGATGGGCAAATGCAAGTTGTGCTTTCAAATTAAACAAAAACTTGAAATTATTCAAAAGTTTTGAAAATGGTACATCCGCTAAATCTCTAAAGAATCATAATGTTGGTGACCAAACCATACGTGACATTGTGAAAAATAAAAGGAAGCATTGTATTGGACACGCGAGTAGTAAGTGTTAAGTTTTTTCATTTTTTTCCGTGGTTAACCCTGGGTAACTGAATAAATGGATACAGGGACACATCTGTATTTAGATCCCATTTTGCATATATTTTAAAACATATTTATGCTTTTGCACTTGTTTCTTAGTTTTTAAACATTAGCATGTATAGAACGTAAGATGATTTAAGGAAACTAACCTTTATAAAGTTATTACATATAGAGTTTTAAAATAAAAATTGTAGTATAATTTTATTATAATAATAATACAACACAATTTTTATTAGTGGCATCAGAAATTAGCTGCCAGAGTTGCTCAGGTTGAGTTTGGGAGATTCAAAGAAGAATGGGATGGGTACTTAGTGGCCTCCATAGCCAAGTGGTCAGGAGCGGGAGTGCAGTAGCACACGGTCTTTGAGTAGACCAGGGTTCAAGCCCCTGACTGCTGAATATGGTCAATCTGCCAATGCGCACTGTACCAGCGTGGCAGATTATGGTCCATTTCCCTCAGCATGAATTGTTAAGGAAGCTTCCATCCTGCAGTGGGTTGATAATGGCTGCACTTTACTTTACTTTTACTTAGTGGCACTAGATATAGCATGTTAGGATAGGGAAATGTTTCTTGAAGAGTATCAAAAGCCTATTAATATTAATAATAATAATAAGAATATTATAGCACAAAGATCCCTTCATCTGTTTTCATTTAGGCCATTGCCCAACCCTTCCTTTTTAAGTTTGTATAACATTTCCAATTAACCCCTAGTTTGTAGCCATGAAGGTTGCTGCATACAGTGTTTGCCTTGTGTATACAATAGTTTTTTTCTTCTTCAATTTTAGGTGACACTTTGTTATTCTTTCATAAATTCTTTAGAAAGAATAACTTTTTAAATGTCTTTTGGTTTTTGTCAACTTGAAGAAGAATGTGTATACTTAATGCCAATGTTTTAGGCAGTGCCAGTGTATAAATTACTTTACCCTTTTAAAATCAAAATCAGTCTCCCCCCCCCCCCCATACTAATTTATAGTTTCAACTTTTACAGGAGCCTTTTTCTGCCTGGATGACTTTTTTTGTGTCCATAAATAATTAAATATTTTTTTTATTTCATTGTTTGTATGCTTTTCTAACAGGTTCACAGTCTTCTCAAAGGGATTCCAGACCTGTATGTGGTACTTTAGGTTAGCTTACTTTTTTCAAGGAAAAAATGGAAAGTTTCTGTAAATTTCAGAATAAAATATTGTTGTAAATTATACAAGATTATACATATTGCATAATTACCTGTAAATCTAATTAGACCGGGGTTCGAGCCCGTGACCACCAAATACGGAGGATGCGGAAAGGTCAGGGAATGACCACCACATATCCCTGGAGCAGTATGGCCTTAGTTGCTAATGCTCCTAAAAACCAAATAACAATAACAACCTGTAAATCTTTTTTCACCTGCCTTTAATTGTTGCTATCTAATATTAGTTTTTGCCTTTACCAGAATAAGAATGACATTTTATATGTTCTTTTTAGGATTATCTGAACAATGTATTTAAGTTATTTTAAAGTAGCATACTAGTTACTAACAACCATCCTTCCAACCTTGGTACCATTGGCAAACTTTCTGAATATTGTAAATTATTTTGTGGTATTATAACAAATATAGCTTAATAAAACATTATTACATTATTTGAAACTAAAAAAGGTTTTATTCTATATAGGTAATTATAGAACTCTGATATTTTGAGGGATAGACCCCCCTGTCCTTTTGTTCTCAAATACTAGTGTTGAGAGAGAGGGAGGGAGTCTGTATATCTCCATTTGTAATTAACATTATTGTGTGTAATACTGATCTTGATATAATTAATATCAAGATCGGTATGGGTATATCCTTTGGGCACCACTAGTTAATTACTGGAAAGGGGGTATTCCTTTGAAACATTGAGTTTTGTAATCGTACAGAATAAAACGTTTAGTTTTTATCATGTTAGGGATGGAATATTGCATTTTATTATGTTGTATTTCTGCAGCAGAAATAAATATTTCTGCTGCAGAAATTGAAATGTAGAAATGCAGAAATTGAAATCTGAAATGTAGCTATAATTGAAATTTCTTTTTTCTGCAAAATTTTTCATAATTTCGTATGTCTACCAAGTAAAATCTATTAATCATCAAAATTTATATTAATTTATGTATGCAGGAGTTATTCTTTTTTTAATGAAAATCTGTGTTAGGTAGTTGTCTGCTGCCCATTGGTGACTAATTTTTATTGTTTTTATTTTCATTGACTATTTCATTCATTCTAATAAGGCCTGATGTTGTTTCAGGTGTTCCTTTTCATAAGCATTTTACACTTGAAACTCAAGGTGGAGAGAGTCAAACCATGGATACAGATAATGAATCATGTGAAAAGAGGTGAGTTTATTTTGTTAATTGAAAAATCATTCTTGTTTGAAATTATTCAGAGGTATAAGTAGATGATGAATTTAAATTTGATAACCTTCATTTTTCTGTTATTCACCCTTTCATGAGTATGCGCACACACATTCTCCTCTGTTTGATCTTCTATGGCTTAAAATTTCTTTACCCCATTCTGTCCAATTCTGTTGCTGCTATTGTTTCCCACACACACACACACACACACACACACACACAGTTTTTAAGTTCCTGTTTCCAAGACAGTTTTAACAATTGGTATTTAGAAGTTGAATAAAGTAATACAATAATTAGATGTAGAGAGAGAATATTATTGTATTAAAAATTAAAAAAAAAATTCTTATTTGATTTTTTACAATAATTTCCCTCTTCCAGCTATAATAGCTAAGGCTGCTACTTGGGAGTCCAAAATGCTAATGGAACTGATATTCAGGCCCCCATTTGTGAGTCAAGCAGGTCAAATTTCAACAAAGTCTGCTTGTTCTGTGATCTGTGGTAAATGGATTGTCTGCTGACACCTTCACAATGGCAGGACTGAGTATATCCTGTTGTGCAAAGCCAAAAAACATTGTCTGGTATATTGGAGACTACCCAAGTGTGAACCATTAACAGGGCATTGAGGTATGGCACCTTTACTATACAGGAATGGTCGATGTAGGTGATGTCACTAATCAATACAGGGGCTCTCATTACTCGGTGCAATATCATCACTTTGTTTATTGGAGGCATGAAGTAGAAAAACTGTTTTATTTCCAAAAGAGCTCCAGCATCTCCCCACCTCTTCAATCATGCAGCGTGGGTCATATCTTTTGAGGTAATGACAGGCATTGTGGCAAAAGCCAATATCCTTTACTTTTTTGAGAGTACAGATTTAAAATGGTTTTTTGCAGGCTGGCTGCCGGAGATGATCCACTGGACCAAACCTACTGGTAACACTTTAGGAGAGCCTTGTTGATATCTGAGTAGTGTTTATGTGAGAGGGCCACTTCTGTGGCTACGTTATGTCAAGGAACTGGATATATTTTTGTTGTGTGTGTGTGGGCGGGCTATATCAAAAAATTTCATCATTCCCTACATTTATGTTCCCTCACTTTATCCATTTGTCAAATCTGCCAAGATTCACCTTACTTTTTCTGACAAAAACTCAGTTATTGATCAACTGAACTGCCACTCATCTCATTTGTCTTAATTATTCACTCAAAATTTCATTTTACTTCAAAGGTAGTAGTACTTGTGCTTATATCTGCTCGTACATTCCTCCTCTGTTTGATCTTCTTTGGCTTAAAATTTCTTTACCCCATTCTGTCCAGGTCTCTTGCTGCTATTGTTTCCCCAACTCTAATATCACTCAAGAACTTTTTTTATTTTCTTTGAAACATGACTTTTTCCAATTCCAACTGGAAGTGATTTTTCTTGGTGATTTAAATATACAAATTTCCAGTTGGTTTCAGTTTTCTAGTTGCATAAATCCAGCTGGTAGGGATGCAGACTGCCATTTCTAATGATCTTTTACAACTTGTTCATTCATCTACTAGCATGAGATGTCCTGTCTACATACCTAGCACCTTGATCTTTTCTTCAACAACCCTTCAAAGCACACAGTTACTGTTGGTTGCCATTTAGGTATTTCAGATAAGAACTTGATATTCTTGTTTCCAGTGAATTATCTTGCTGGTGGTCATTCTTCACCTTGTGTCCATTGCTATTACAAGAATGCAAAATGGAATGATCTGCACCACTATGAATTTTGTGCCTCTTTTCCTTGGTTGGGCTACTTTTTAAATCTTCTGATATTAATGTTTTCTCAGTTCATATCAGTGAAATTATTCCTGTAGAGTGAAACCCTTTATTTCCTTATTCCATGCCAAACCCTTACCTATTACTAAACTTTGATTTTTCCATTAAAAAAAAAAAAAAGTTTTGATAAGGCTGTGTAATATAAAAACATAATTGTTACAATGGGCATGGATCCACATCTCCAGCTTCATTTTCTGCCTGCTCTAAAGCCCTAAAGAAGTTATTAATCACTCCAAACTTGATTTTGAAGTACATCCTTATCGTGCTTTTCCTCTTGCATCCATGATCTTGGTAAATCACCTTCTACCATACAAAACAAATCATATTTAGTGCCTCGCATGGTTTTTTTGACAGAAGGATATTAGAAGCATCTTGAACAAATTTGATGCCAAGAAGTCTTCAGCTCCTGATGCTATTTAACCACATGTTCTTAAAACCTGTGTTCTAGAGCTTACTCTTGTTTTTTGTTGCTTTTTTAATGCTGATGTTGTCTCTTCTGTTTGGAAATTTGCTTATATCCAACTTATTCTTAAACAGAGTGACAGATCGCTCCCTTTCAGTTATTGACCCTAGCTCTTACCTGAATTCTTTCCAAAGTAATTGAGAAATTCATCAGTCACTATTTCTTACATTACCTCAACCTTCCATCTGATTAATGATAACCAATATGTTCAGTGTCAAATCACTGGTGATATTAGTCATCTTTGGACATACATTCAGTCAGAGTTTTGCGAAACTGAAGTGCTTGCTCATGAAACGGGGAACATCCTTTGTAAAAAGGATAGGTGGAACAGGACCAGGGTATGTCTGCCAGGGGCAAAGGTTGATGACGTTGTAGAGCAGATATCATCTTTCAAGGGCACAAAAGGTGATATAGTTGTACACGTTGGCACTAATGATATTAAGAGTAGGAGACCAGCGGAATTACTCAACAAGTACAGGTCACTGTTGAAAAAAAGCCGTGAAATGGGGTTGAATTTGAAAGTGTCTACAATTCTGCCCAGACACGATAGGAGGGAGTACATGATGAGAGCCTTGTCGATCAATTCGGCCCTGGAAAGATTGTGCAAGGCTCAAGGGGTAGAATTTTTTTCAGCCTGGACTGTACTTGTTAACAGGAGAGATTGCTTCTACAGGGATGGGATACACTTAAATAGAAAGGGTGCAAGAATATTTGCTGATGCTATCGAGGCAGTGTTAGGTGGGTCGGAAAACTGCTAGTTTGGGGGGATACAAAGACTAATAGTTTAACAGTAACCGCAGGCAGAGGTGAAGGTGATTCTTGCACAACTTCTATTAGAATAAGAAGCGACCTGGAGCGAGGGGTGTTGGGGGTTTCAGGGACGGATGGCAGTCATCATGGAATAGTTGGGTATATGGGATGTGTTAGGGTAACAAGGAATAGGCATAGGAGCATGTATGCTAGAAGTATAGTAAATAAATTTGATGAATTTGAAGTGTTGGTCAAGACATCAAAGGCGGATATTGTTGGGATAGCAGAGACGTGGTGTCACAAAGATATAAGGAATGTAGAACTGGAATTTGGGGAGTACAATGTGTACAGAAAGGATAGACAGGACAGAAAGGGAGGGGGTGTTATGCTGTTAATTAAGAAAAACATAAAATCAAAGGAAGTGCACCCAGTTAATATAGATGAACTGTGCTCTGTTGAGTCAGTTTGGTGTGAGATAAGCACTGCGAAAGGAAAAATAAGAGTAGGAGTGTGTTATAGGCCTAATGACTTCAATGAGTACAATGAACAATTGTACAGAGAAATAGTGGGCCAGTAAATCAGAATGTCTTATAATGGGGGATTTTAACTTCCAAGATATTGACTGGAACTTGTGGGTTGGTCACTCACACACTAGTCAGACTTTTGTGGATTTATTGGATGATTGTTTTCTGCAGCAGCATGTTCGAGAGGCAACCAGAGAAAGTAACACTCTTGATCTGGTTATCAGCAGTGATCATTCGTGTATTAAGAATTTGCAGATAAAGGAACCACTAGGTGGCAGTGATCACAGTGTGCTGAAGTGGGATTTACTCAAAGAGGTAACTACCGTCGGGGGTAAAGGAAAGGGTTTTTGCTTCCGTAAAGGGGAGTACAGTGGTCTCAGACAGTTTTTAAATTCTGTACAGTGGGATCAACTGACGATGTTACAAACAGTAAATTCTAAGTGGGAAGCATTCAAAGAATTAATCGTGGAAGCTACTAGACTTTATATACCGATTAAGAAATATCGTTCAAGGTTTAGGCCTAAATGGTTATCAAATGAACTAATGAGACTCGTGACAGAGAAGAAAAATGCATGGGATGCATATAAATTATCAGGTGACGCAGAAGCCTGTGGCAGATATAAGCTAGTCTGTAATCAGGTCACAAAGGAGGTTCGGCAGGCGAAGGCGGATTACGAGAAATCTTTGGCAAAAGATGCTAAGAAAAACAGCAAGGATTTCTTTACTTATATAAACTCTAAAAGGAAGGGGATGAATATGATTGGTCCACTTGACATCGATGGTTCGACTGTTGATGATCCTGCTCAGATAGCAAACAAACTGAATGAGTATTTTGCATCTACATTCACACGTGAGGAATTATTACAATTTGAAAATGGAAGAAGGTTATCAAATTGTAGCAGTGTGCTTAATGATTTTGTAATAACTGAGAGCAAAGTGGAGGAGAAATTGTTGAAGTTAAACATAAGAAAGGCACCTGGGGTGGATGGGATCTATCCAGTTATTTTAAAGGAGGCGGCAAAGCAACTAAGCAAACCCTTAGCCATAATTATGAGAGCATCCTTGGACTCAGGGGAGGTTCCCACGGACTGGAGATGTGCAAATGTGTCCCCAATTCACAAAGGTGGATCGAAGGGTGACACAAGTAATTACAGACCAGTTAGTTTAACTTCTGTTCCGGGTAAAATAATGGAGTCGCTGGTTAAAGATGCATTGCAGGATCATCTAGACAAGACTGCAGCAATAATTCAAACACAGCATGGGTTTGTTAAGGGAAAGTCTTGTCTGACAAATTTGATTGGTTATTATGATGTGGTCACAAAGGAACTGGATGCAAAAAATAATTTTGATATCATATACTTGGATTTCAGGAAAACTTTTGACACTGTTGCGCATGGAAGACTACTGTACAAATTGGAGCAGAATGGTATTAAGGGTAAGTTGCTACAATGGATAAAAGGATGGTTAAGTGGGAGAAGACAGAGGGTGGTAATCAGTGGGTGCTGCTCTTAGTGGACTAATGTTATTAGTGGAGTCCCACAGGGTTCGGTGTTGGGTCCACTGCTGTTTTGTGTATTTATCAATGATATTGATGAAGGTATATCAGGCTTAATGTCGAAGTTTGCAGATGACACAAAGGTTGGCAGGGTTGTTAATGACAGTAATGGCAGTGTGCTACTGCAACAGGATCTAGATAATTTGGGCTAAGAAGTGGCAACTGAAGTTCAACCTTGACAAATGCAAAGTACTGCATATGGGTAGAAGTAACCCCAGAGAAACGTACCAGCTGTGTGGTACTACACTTAAGGTGGTAGAAAATGAAAAAGACCTGGGAGTAATTGTGCAGTGAGATATGAAGTTTTCTGAGCAGTGCAGACAGGCTGCTAGGGTGGGTCATGGGGTTTTGTCAATGATATATAGGAATTTTGCTAGCAGGGAAAAGGAGGTCATTGTCCCTCTGTATAAGGCAATGGTCAGGCCACGCCTTGAGTACTGCGTACAGGTCTGGAGGCCTCATTTTAGGAAGGATGTAGATTTGCTTGAGCGTGTACAGAGAAGAGCAACACGATTGGTGAGGGGAATGAAGGGATTCTCTTACCAAGAGAGGCTTAAGTTCTGCAAATTGCAGTGGCTGGAGACTAGGCACCTGCGCGGTGATCTGATTGAGGTCTATAAGGCCTTGAATGGGTTGAGCACGCTGAATTCTGATGGGATCCTTCCACTTGTTCAGATTACCAACCTACGGGGACATAAGTTCAAATTAAGAAAGGACAGATGTAGAATAGATGTGCGGAAATTTGCCTATAGCCAGCGGGTGGTTAATTGCTGGAACAAACTTCCATCTGTCGTTGTGGAAGTTGATAGGTTAAATAAATTTAAGGAGGAACTGGACAGGCATTTGGAGGGAATGCTGTGATTTTTTTTTTTTTTTTTTTTTTGGCTGATGCTGCATAAGCTCCTACACTTGCTTTCTTGCATCATGTGCCACTACTACTACTACTACTACTACTACATTTCTGTGATCTTTTTTTTTGGCAATAGAGTTTTAAATAAGCTTCTTGTCTTTTGGTTTGCCTTCCATTTTTTTGAAGTTGAACAGCTTATTTTCTTTCTAACTTTTTGTTGCAGGTTTTGGTAGATGGATCTCTGTCTTCAAACTTTCCAGCTATTGCTGATGTGTTCCAAGGTTCTGTTCTTTTTCACACTCTTTTCCTCCTGTATATTAATGGCTCCTACTGCTAACTAGAAATCCTGTCTGTAGCTTTGCCAGTGCCATTGCACTTGCATTCCACCTTACAGTTCAAGGAACTTTACTCTGTTAAAACAGATTCCTATATTCAAGATATTTTTTTCAATTATTCTCCAATTCCTTATTGGTGGTGGTTGTTTAACCAAGCTATCTTAACTCCAATAGGGTTAAGATAGCTTAGTTAACTTCAATACTTCTAAAACTCAGTCCTGTCTTATTTCTTGCAAAGAAGAGTTTTTCATGTTCGTTTTCGATCACACTCAAATTTATAGATAAGATCATATATCTTTATTGAGGATAACCCTTGCTTTAACCTTTCTTGGCATAAACACATCATAAATATTGCTTTCTCTGTTTTGAAATAACTAGGTTTTCTTTTTCATTCTAGGCATAACTTTCTTTTAACTAGCTGATTTTGTACAAATTTCAAATTTACCCTACCAAGAAATATTGTTTCCACATCTGGGGTGGGTCCTCAGAATCTCTCTTAAGCTCCTAGATAATATCCAAAAGAAGTCACTTAGGTTAATCAATGCTCCATCTCTTACTTTCTGTCTGCACTCAACTGTACATAGATGGTCAGTTTCTGCTGCATGAGGTGTCCTTCATTACACCAAAAGTGCAGGAAGATATATCCTTACAGAAAAGTTCTATTTTGTTGGCCATTGAAGAGCAGTGCATGCTGTACATATTTACCATAAACAATATAATATTATGCTGTTAACTTTCTTTGGCTTGTGCTTTAAACAAAACAATGATGTTATTGGCCAAACACCTTAGTCAGGTTTTCATATCCTTATAAAGCAATATGCAATGAAAATATTAGTCAACAGTTTGTCCAGGCAGGTCATTCCAAAATGAAGAGTTCCTCTTCTTTCAGTTATGTATGCAATTCTCTCTTTCACACATATGTTCTCATCTTTGATTAATTTATGCCTCATTACTTTTTAATTATTTTTTGCCTCATTTTATACAGTTGCATTCCAACGATGAGAACGTGTGTGTAATTTGTTTGTGAGAATTTATTTAAATACATTTTGTGATTTTAAATAGGAGTGATTTCTTTGAAAATAACATCTCACTTAACACATTTTTTATTTCTTCTTTTCTTTAATAGCATGCACATGTTTAAAAAGAATATTTTTAATACTGTTAAATACTGCAAACTGTTAACTCCTTTCAGGAGTGAGTTGCCTAAAAGAGTCTGGGCCCTGAGCAGGGAGCCAGCCTGCTAGCAGCTGGCTCCATGCAGTGAGTTTTGTCATGAAATTTTGAAACTTCACAAAAATGAAAACTTTGTACATAAGTGCTTTTAAATATTATTTGTTCTTATTTCGATGTGATTTCCCAATATTGGAGTGAAATCTTGTTAAAAATCAAATCAGAATTTTCAAAAATTGCAAACAACTGTTAATCAAAATAAAAAAAAATTCAGATAAAAAGTCATCACAAACTTTTTATTTATTTTGTGATATAGTACCACCTTCTGCATCTATTTCTGTATCACTTGATTATTCACTTAAGTCAGCTTCTGAAGAGGAATTCTGGCAAATTCGTTTTGTAAGCCAAAATCAGACGGTAGTGGCTGACAGGCACAATTTTTCTCTTCCAATTTTAAAATCCATTTTCATTTTCCATGTATTATAGACTGTCTCTAATTACTTTGAAATTCAGATAAGAGTTAACTGCACTTATTGGAAGCTTTCAAGATGGCTTTCATATAAAACGGATACATTATTTGAAATGACTTTTAAAAACGTGTGTGCGTGCGCGCGCTCCAAAAATGTATGCTACATATAAACGTATATGTGTATATACTCTGACAAATGTTAATGTGCTAACAAAATTGTACTTTAAAACACTTCATATTAATATTCTTTACTCTGTGTATCTCATTGTGCACTTCAGTGTATGTCATATCACTCCTAATGAATGTAGTGTTATGTTTGCATATGGCTACATTAGTGTGAGTAATAAAGAAGCATGGAGAAGACCCAAAGACAAGATAAATTAATGAAACTAATGCAATTAAAATTAATTAACAACAGTTAGTAGTCAAATATATTTTTTTGCATACTTACATTCTTTAAATTCAAATTGTACAATTTTTACATGACTAGAGATGTTTAATTTTAAATGCTGATTTTAATATAAAGATTAAAATTTTACTTGGAATCTCTAAATTAAATATTGCTGCTTGAAATGCTACTTAACTATCTATATAAAAAAAATTGGTGAACAGCACATAAATTGTTTAAGGGAAAGAAAATGTTTCTTGTTTTTTTTTTTTTTTTTTCATTAATTTTAATTAATCAATAAAATAGACAGATTTTTCTATAGCATACATATTTCAGTGAAAACACTTGAATACTTTTGCAAAGAATTTGTAATGTGCAAGTGTTTGACTTACCTGGGCTGACCAGATTTTACAAAAAAATAAAAATAATAAATACATAAAAAATAAAGAGGGATACACCTACTGAATCAGCAGTACAAGACATGATACTGCATAGTGTGCATGCACGTTGTGAGCATGTGACTGCCATATAAGTTATTTTAGACATCTACAGTAGCTCTCACAGTTGACTCTCTGCTATTACTTATGTTGTGTGTTATAGACTTATCTTTTAGGAACAGCTGGTGAATACTAATGATATTAACAGTAGGAGACCAGCGGAATTACTTAAGAAGTACAGGTCACTGTTGAAAAAAAGCCGTGAAGTAGGGTTGAATTTGAAAGTGTCTGCAATTCTGCCCAGACACGATAGGAGGGAGTATATGATGAGAGCCTTGTCGATCAATTTGGCCCTGGAAAGATTGTGCAAGGCTCAAGGGGTAGAATTTTTTTCAGCCTGGACTGTACTTGTTAACAGTAGAGATTGCTTCTACAGGGATGGGATACACTTAAATAGAAAGGGTGCAAGAATATTTGCTGATGCTATCGAGGCAGTGTTAGGTGGGTCGGAAAACTGCTAGCTTGGGGGGAGACAAAGACAAAAAGATTAACAGTAGCCACTGGCAGAGGTGAAAGAGATTCTTGCACTGCTTCTATTGGAATGAGCAGAAGCCTGAAAAACAATATGCAGGATATTTCAGAGACAGCTGGAAGTCATTGCGGTACAAGTAAACACATGGGTTGTGTTAGGGTAGCTAAGAATAGAAACAGGTGCATGTATACTTGCGTGTACACCAATGCTAGGAGTTTAGTAAATAAATTTGATGAATTTGAGGTTTTGCTCAAAACATCAAAGGCAGATATTGTTGGGATATCAGAGACATGGTGTCACACAGACATAAGGAATGCAGAACTGGAATTTGGGGAGTACGACGTCTACAGAAAGGATAGACAGGATAGGAAGGGAGGAGGGGTTATGCTATTAGTTAAAAAACACATAAAATCGAAGGAAGTGAAGCCAGTCGACATCGATGGACAGGGCAGTGTAGAGTCAGTTTGGTGTGACATAAGCATGGGTAAATCAAAATTGAGAGTAGGAGTGTGTTATAGGCCTAATGACTCTGATGAGTATAATAAGATACTGTACAGGGAAATAGAATGGGCCAGTAAATCAGAGAGTCTTATAATGGGGAATTTTAATTTCCCAGATATTGACTGGAATTTGTGGGTTGGTCACTCACACACTAGCAAGGCTTTTATGGATTTATTGAATGATTGTTTTCTACACCAGCATGTTCGGGAGGCAACTAGAGGGAGTAATACTCTTGATCTGATTATCAGTAGTGATTCTTCATGCATTAAGAATCTGCAGATAAAGGAACCACTAGGTGGCAGTGATCACAGTGTGCTGAAGTGGGATTTACTCAAGAAGGTAACTACCATCAGGGGTAAAGGGAAGGGTTTTTGCTTTCTTAAAAGCGACTATGATGGGCTGAGACAGTATTTAAATTCTATACAGTGGGACCAACTGATGATGTTACCAACAGCAAATTCAAAATGGGAAGCATTCAAAGAATTTATCTTAGAAGCTACTAGACTTTACCTACCAACTAAGAAATATTGTTCAAGATTCAGGCCTAAATGGTTGTCAGATGAACTAATGAGACATATGGCAGAGAAGAAAAATGCATGGGATACATACAAATTAATGGGTGACATGGAAGCCTATGATAGATATAAGTTGGTCTGTAACCAAGTCACAAAGGAGATTAGACAGGCAAAGGCAGAGTATGAGAAATCCTTGGCAAAGGATGCAAAGAAAAACAGAAAAGAGTTCTTTACCTATTTAAACTCTAGAAGGAAAGGGATGAATCAGATTGGTCTACTGGATGTTGATGGTTCAACAGTTGAGGATCCTGCTCAGGTGGCTAACAATCTAAACGAGTATTTTGCATCTACACTCACACATGAGGAGTTATTCAGGAAGGGGAATGTTGTAGGTGAAGTAAACATTGGCAAGGAGCTAGATGATTTTCTAATAACTGAGAGGAAAGTGGAGGAGAAATTGTTGAGGATAAACATAAAAAAGGTACCCGGGGTGGATGGGATCTATCCAGTTATATTAAAGGAGGCAGCAAAGGAAGTAAGCAAACCCCTAGCCATAATTATGAGAGCTTCTTTGGACTCAGGGGAGGTACCCATAGACTGGAGATGTGCAAATGTAACCCCAATTCACAAAGGAGGATCAAATGTAAATGTACAAATGTGCAAATGTAACTCCAATTCACAAAGGAGGATCAAAGGCTGACACAAGTAATTATAGACCTGTTAGTTTAACTTCGGTTCCAGGAAAATTAATGGAGGCACTGGTTAAAGAAGCACTGCAGGATCATCTGGACAAGAATTCAGTTATAGCTCAGACACAGCATGGTTTTGTTAAGGGCAGGTCTTGTCTGACCAATTTGATTGGATACTATGATGTAGTCACAAAAGAACTGGATGCAGGGAATAACTTTGATATTATATATTTGGATCTTAGAAAGGCTTTTGATACTGTTGCGCATGGAAGACTGCTGCACAAATTGGAGCAGTGTGGCATTGGAGGCAAATTGCTGCTATGGATAAAGGGATGGTTGAGTGGCAGAAGACAGAGTGGTAATCAATGGACACTGCTCAACGTGGACTAATGTTATTAGTGGAGTTCCTCAGGGTTCAGTGTTGGGTCCATTGTTGTTTTCTGTATTTATTAATGATATAGATGATGGTATATCAAGTTTAATGTCCAAGTTTGCAGACGATACAAAGGTTGGCAGGGTTGTTACGGACACTACTGATGCTATGCTGCTGCAACAGGATCTGGAAAGGTTGAGCAGATGGGCTGAGAGGTGGCAAATGAAGTTTAACATTGACAAATGAAAGTAGTACATATGGGAAACAGTAACCCCAGATCAACGTATCAACTCTGTGGTACTACGTGACAGTGGTAGCCTGGGGGTAATTGTGCAGGCAGATATGAAGTTCTCTGAGCAGTGCAGACGAGCTGCAAGAGTAGCTCATGGTGTCTTGTCAATGATATACAGGAATTTTTCTAGCAGGGATAGGGATGTGATTATTCCCTTGTATAAGGCATTGGTCAGGCCACACCTTGAGTACTGTATACGGGTCTGGAGACCTCATTTCAAGAAGGATGTAGAGCTGCTGGAACGAGTACAGAGGAGGGCAACAAGATTAGTGAATGGAACAAAGGGTTGCTCTTACGAAGAAAGGCTTAAGTTTTGCAAATTACAGAGTCTGGAGACTAGGCATCGGCGAGGTGATCTGATAGAGGTGCATAAGGCTTTGAATGGCTTGAGCATGCTCAATGCCGATGGGATTCTTCCTCTTGCTCAGAATAATCACCTGAGAGGGCATAAATTCAAATTGAGGAAGGACGGATGTCGGATAGATGTGCGGAAATTTGCCTTTAGCCAGCGGGCAGTTGGTTTGTGGAATAGACTTCCATCACTTGTTGTTGAAGTTGATAGCCTAAACAAATTTAAGGCTCAGCTGGACAGGTATTTCGAATGAACGGAGGGGTGAAATGGGAGTAGTGGTTGTGCTTTTTTCTTTCTTTCTTTTTTTTTTTTTTTTTTTTGGCTGATGCTGAATAAGCTTGCTTTCTTGCATCATATGCCTCTGCTAATGCTAATTGTTAAACATTATTTTATTATGACTGTTTTCTTTAAATACTTTTAACTAGAAACATAATCCATATAAAATAAGTAATTGGCACTGGGGGGCAAAGAAAGTATTACTTAAAAATGCATGTGTTTAACTTCTAAATAAAATGGCACTGTTGGAAAAAAATTGACTTTATTTAAATCCCATTTCATCTTTGTTGGGACAATTGTAGGCCTCACTCAAAAATGGGAAATATTGGTCACCTTAGCTTACCCTTCAAAGACAAATGACTTGCTTAACTTAATACATGAAAATTTCACACATTAGACAAAAAATCGAAACCACACATTACTGGAACAAATCCACACCACTTGTAAATCTTGTGGCTATAAGAATGAAGAACCTTTAATTTTTCCTTGAGGCTATCATGCAGTCATATAAAGGAATCCCCATTGAGTGGATAATTTATAGGTTATGTTTACCATTAAATATAGCATAATAAATAAATATAGGTTTCTCTTACTAGAATTGCTGTACAAATGCAGTATATTTTGAAAACATAGTGGAGTATAGAAACTATTTTGAAAAACAAATCAGTTTGGATGCTTGAAAATATATATTTACTGATTACTGGTATTTTTAATTTCAATGTTGTTCATAAATAAGTAGAGAGAGTAATAGGCCCATTAAATTTATTTTTTTTATTTTTCTCTATTTTCATAGTTCTTTATCCCAACTGGATGTCGATTCTGGTATTGAAAATATGGAAGTTGATGAACTGGAGAGAAAAGATAGTGGAAAAAGACAAAGAGTAAGGTTTCAGGTTTCCTACAAGCTATTGGTTTTGATAAAATATTTGTTGTGTCATTTATTTTATTTTATATAATTGTTTCTTTGTATGACAAGAAATTTTGTCAAACTTGTATTGCCTTAGTACTGCTGATGAATTAAGGGTTGGGAAGTTGAAGAAATTCCTTAAAAGTTTTTGTAGGATGTTCGAAGAATTATCTATAAAAGAAGTTTTTCCAAAGAATGGAAGCAGAGCTTGAATTTAGAAAGTTTCCATTTCGGTTGTGTTTAGATGGCAGTTGGCTGCTATACATACATGCCTGTAATTGCCACATATGCTATACCAGAAGTTCCCAAATTGTCTGTCACAGCATCTTGGGGTGCCACAGCAAACTCACAGGGCCACCACAGGATATTTTAAATTTTTGAAGGAAACACAGTGATACGCAACATCTGTTGGATGCAGCGCAAACTACTAGCTCAAGGTAATTCACAGTTTTCAACATTGCTTATTAAGTAGTTTGGACCTAACTACTTAATAAACGGAATTGTTAGGTATTTCTTTTGGCCTGGGGCACCATGAAAAAATTATTGATACACTAAGGGCTTGTGTGAACCGAGAAAGTTTGGGAACCTCTGTGCTATTGCAAGCTTCTAAATCCAGGTTTAGAAGTTGGCAAAATTTTAGTTCCAGTTTGAAAGAATAGTTATTGTGGAAAAATAAATAAATAATAATAAAAAACTACTATATAGATATTCAGCTTCTGCTGAATATCTGTATAGTAGTGTTTCCATATAAATTAAATGTAATTAACATTTTTAACTAGGGAGTGAAAGAGAGTTTTAAAGGCATCTTAGATTTGAATCAGTATTCCATGATAAAGTGAAGTTATTTTTTAAAAGGTTTGTAGTTGTACAGAAGGAAAATAATGCTGTAGGGAGGGGTAGGTAAAAAGGAAATTGCTTTTATTGCAGATGTGAAGGAATAAATTTATTTTTATACATAACTTAATATATTTATTCTTAATATAGCTAAATAAGGGATTAGGTTTTCGTATGATAAATTTATTCCAGGAGTCATGTGATAAATTTATTCTATTCCTCTACATCCCTTGAAATATATTTATCCTTAATAGCTAAATAAGGGTTAGGTATTCATATGATAAGTTTATTGTTTGTCCACATTCCTTGAAGTATATTTATTAAACTCAGTAGATTGGATATTGTTGAAAGTGACTACAAGTGAAAAGAATTCATTTTTGTGAGAACTTAGATAAATCAATAGTTCTTGTTGTTGCATGCATTGAAGTTAACTGGGTATAGTTTGAATGGCAGTATTTAAGCAGTTGATGGATAGTATTTCAAGTTAGGGAAAAACTGTAATCAGAAAAATTGTGGAAGAATTTGCAGTAAATAGAAGAAGATAAATAATATATAGATATGAAAAGAAAACAAAAATGAAAGTGCAAAAAAGATAAATAATATATAGAAAGAAATGAGTAGGTGAAAGAAAAAAACTTTAAGGTGCTCTAGTATTAGTTGTGAAGTTTGAGGGTAATTATCATATGCAGTGAGCAGTAGAGTAGAATTGGTCTTCTCCAACATTGAGGCAGAAATTAGGAGCTTACTTGCCTAACTTACAAAATGTGAAGATTTTCTTTTTGGATTTCTTCCGTCGTTTTTATGAAATTGTTCATTGGTAGGTAATGTAAACCTCTGTTGGATCAACAGATCAACTTTCACAATATATCCATAAAATTTACGAAAAATGTCTGCCTTTTACAGTTTCACGATAGCTTACATTTATGAATTTTAGCAGTGTTCATTATGCTTTTAACATATGCACCGTGGTGTGTGTGTGTGTGTGTGTGTGTGTGTGTGTGTGTGTGTGTGTGTGTGTGTGTGGTGTGTGTGTGTGACAGTACTGTCCTACTGAATGATGAGGTCATGATCCTTAATGTAGTTGTTTGCCATATAGGCTTATAACTATACCTAGAAAAATCTGCACACTCTCTCTCTCTCTCTTAGCATTGTTTCATAAAAAATGACTTCTTGTGGTATTTGTTTTTAAGGTGCATGTAAGACCAAGCTTTGCTGCTGAGTTCTTGGTATCAGTCTTTTGAATGATGGTTCTGATTTCCTTTTTTCCTAATTGTTCCCTATCTTTCATCATTTCAGCAGTTTACTGTCCTTAAATTAAATATGAAATAATGCAGTGACTGGATTTTATAGTATAGAAGACAAATACTGATATGGTGCCATAGAAAACAGTCATCCAATTTATCCAGATTTTGCTACTGATTGAGTGACTAACCCACAAGATTAGCATTAGTAGAGGCATATGATGCAAGAAAGCAAGCTTATGCAGCATCAGCCAAAAAAAACCCGCTCCCATTTCACCCCTCCATTCATTCCAAATACCTATCCAGCTCAGCCTTAAATTTATTTAGGCTATCAACTTCCACAACAAAGGATGGAAGTCTGTTCCACCAACCAACTACCCGCTGGCTAAAGGCAAACTTCCGCGCATCTATCCTACATATGTCTTTCCTCAATTTGAATTTATGCCCTCTCAGGTGATTATTCTGAGCAAGATGAAAAATCCCATCAGCATTGAGCATGCTCAAACCATTCAAGGCTTTATACACCTCAATCAGATCATCTCGCAGGTGGCTAGTCTCCAGACACTGTAATTTGCAAAATTTAAGCCTTTCTTCGTAAGTGCAACCCTTTGTTCCATTCACTAATCTTGTTGCCCTTCTCTGTACTCATTCCAGCAGCTCTACATCCTTCTTGAAATGAGGCCTCCAGACCTGTATACAGTACTCAAGGTGTGGCCTGACCATTGCCTTATACAAGGGGATAGTCACCTCCTTATCCCTGCTAGAAAAATTCCTACATATCATTGACAAGACACTATGAGCTACTCTTGCAGACCATCTGCACTGCTCAGAAAACTTCATATCTGCCTGTACAACTACCCCCAGGTCCTTTTCGTTCTCTACCACTGTCAGTGTAGTACCACAGAGTTCATACGTCACTCTGAGGTGACGTATGAACTATTACTGCTTCCCATATGTAGTATTTTACATTTGTCAATGTTAAACTTCATTTGCCACTTCTCAGCCCATCTGCTCAACTTTTCTAGATCCTGTTGCCGCAGCATACTGTCATTAGTGTCCTTAACAACTCTGCCAACCTCGTATTGTCTGCAAACTTGGACATTAAGCTTGATATACCATCATCAATATCATTTATAAATACAGAAAACAACAATGGACCCAACCCTGAAGTACTCCACTAATAACATTAGTCCACGATGAGCAGTGTCAATTGATTACCACTCTCCATCTCAACCATCCCTTTATCCATAGCAGCAATTTGCCTCCAGTGCCACACTGCTCCAAATATATGATATCAGAGTTATTCCCTGCATCCAGTTCCTTTGTGACCACATCATAGTATCCAATCAAATTGGTCAGGCAAGACTTTCCCTTAACAAAACCATGCTGTGTTTGAGCTATAACTGAAGTCTTGTCTAGATGATCCTGCAGTGTTTCTTTAACCAGTGCCTCCATTAATTTTCCTGGAACAGAAGTTAAACTCAAAGGTGTATAATTACTTGTGTCAGACTTTGATCCTCCTTTGTGAATTGGGGTCACATTTGCACATCTCCAGTCTATGGTTACCTACCCTGAGTCCAAAGAAGATCTTATAATTATGGCTAACGGTTTCTTACTTCCTTTGCTGCCTCCTTTAATATAACTGAATAGATCCCATCCACCCCAGGTGTCTTTTTTATGTTTATCCTCCACTTTCCTCTCTGTTATTACAAAATCATCTAGCTCACTGCCAGAGAGTTTACTTAACCTCTGGCATTCCCCTTCCTGAATAAATCCTCAAGTGTGAATGTAGATGCAAAATACTCATTTAGTTTGTTAGCCACCTGAGCAGGATCATCAACAGTTGAACCATCAATATCCAGTGGACCAATCTGATTCATCCCTTTCCTTCTAGAGTGTACATAGGTAAAGAACACTTTGTTCTTTTTTTTTGCATCCTTTGCCAAGGATTTCTCATAATCTGCCTTTGCCTGCCTAATCTCCTTTGTGACTTGGTTACAGACCAGCTTATATCTATCATATGCTTCCATATCACCCATTAATTTATATGTATCCCATGCATTTTTCTTCTCTGCCGTATGTCTCATTAGTTCATCTGACATCCATTTAGGCCTAAACCTTGAACAATAATTCTTAGTTGGTATGTAAAGCCTAGCAGCTTCCAAGATTAATTCTTTGAATGCTTCCCATTTTGAATTTGCTGTTGGTAACATCATCAGTTGGTCCCACCGTATAGAATTTAAATACTGTCTCATACCACCGTAGTCGCCTTTACGAAAGCAATAACCCTTCCCTTTACCCCTGATGATAGTTATCCCTTTGAGTAAATCCCACTTCAGCACACTGTGATCACTGCCACCTAGTGGTTCCTTTATCTGCAGATTCTTAATGCACGAAGAATCACTACTGATAATCAGATCAAGAATATTACTCCCTCTAGTTGCCTCCCGAACATGCTGATGTAGAATACAATCATCCAATAAATCCACAAAAGCCTTGCTAGTGTGTGAGTGACCAACCCAGAAATTCCAATAAATATCTGGGAAATTAAAATCCTCCATTATAAGACACTCTGATTTACTGGCCCACTGTATTTCTCTGCACAATTGTTCATTATACTCATCAGAGTCATTTGGCCTATAACACACTCCTACTCTCAATTTTGATCTCCCAATGCTTATGTTACACCAAACTGACTCAACACTGCACTGTCCAGCAATGTCGACTGGTTTCACTTCTCTAACTAATAGCATAACCCCTCCTCCCTTCCTATCCTGTTTATCCTCTTTGTACACATTGTACTCCCCAAATTCCAGTTCTGCATTCCTTATATCTGTGTGACACCACGTCTCTGATATCCCAACAATATCTGCCTTTGATGTTTTGAGCAATACCTCAAATTCATCAAATTTATTTACGAAACTCCTAGCATTGGTGTACATGTAAGTATACATGCACCTGTTCCTATTCTTAGCTACCCTAACATAACCCATGTGTTTACTTGTACTGAAATACCATACATCTTGTTTTCTAGGCTGCTGCTCATTCCAATAGAAGCAGTGCAAGAATCACTTTCACCTCTGCCAGTGGCTACTGTTAATCTATTTGTCCTTGTATCTCCCCAAACTATCAGTTTTCTGACGCACTTAATACTGCCTCGATTGCATCAGCAAATATTCTTGCACCGTTTCTATTTAAGTTTGAGTCAATATCTTGGAAGTAAAAATCCTCATAAGAAATTCTAATATGTCTTGTTCATTTCTTGGGAGAGGAATGAGCAAATTGAATTATGGAATTTGTGTTGAGGTTGGCAATCTGGTCAAGTTTAAGTGATGACTGGATAAGTACCTTCTGGCAGTGGGAAGAGTATGATAAAAGGGATATATTGTATAGATAATTTTTTTTTAGCTGAGGTTGCAATAACGTAGCTTCCTTGCAGCCTATACTATTGGCTATAGAACTTGGTGACCTGGTACCTTAGAGGAGACCTAATTGATGAATATAAGATTCTGAGAGGAGAAAGTTGAAGATAATAATAATATTAGAGACATCTACTAGCTGATGATGATGAGAAATCAATAAGCTTTAAAACGTCTCTCCTGGTGTTATTTCAGATTTTTGAAAGCACAGCAGATTTGCCTGTTTAGGTGATAAAAAAAAAAAAAAAAAAAAAATATATATATATATATATATATATATATATATATATATACACACACACACACATACAGGGTTGTTAAAATTAAGGTATCCCTATGTAGAGATCTCTGGAGCGAGTTCTAAGTGTACTGAAGAAATATTTGGACAACAGGTACAATAAAGAATGCGCTTACTATTTATTGGAAAAAAAAAAAATAGTTACAAAATTTGTCACTATATGGCGCTGTGACAATACAGATCACTTGAAGAGCGCTAAAATTGATCAATGTGACCTCCATTTTGGTCAACAACAATTTCCATTCGAAGAACAGCATTTTCTACAGCAGAACGTAATATATCAACTGGAATAACCCAGCACATGACATCTAATATTGTCCTTCAGATCTGCCAGAGTTTGACATCCTTCCTGATACACCTGGTTCTTCAAAAAACCCGATGCATGTGATGAGGTCCGGTAATCAGGGTGGCCAAGATGTTTGGAAACAACTGCTGATAACCTGTTCATATGTAAAGTGTTGCCTTAACAATCTTTGGACACAACGGTGGATCTGGGGTGGCACACCATCTTCCATGAATATGGTATCCTGAAGGCACCACATTGTTGCAACTCTGGTATTGTGAAATTTGCCAACATTTCATAATATCGCTGTCCAGTGATGGAACAGGTGTGGGGTCCAGTCAGTGTTACCTGTTCAAAAAAAATATGGCCCAATCATGAATGTGGCCGTAAATCCACACCATGCTGTCACTTTTGGAGAATGCAACGGGACCCCTTGGATAACTCGAGGGTTTTCTGTTGCCCAAATATGACAGTTGTGCATATTCACTTGTCCATTTAAGCAGAAGTGGGCTTCATCACGCCAAAGAATGTTCCATGACCAAGTGATATCCACTGTCATTTGCGCCAGAAACTGAAGTGCGTTTGTTAAAAGAATAGCTGCATCACCATGCTTTAGCTGCTGTAGCATGTGCATCTTATAAGGATAGTACTGCAACACCTGACACATTACTAGCCTTACAGTGGAATACGGCATGTCCACTTCACGAGAAACAGCTGGCACACTTGTGCTACCACATGGAGATTGACTCGATAAATCCACGATAGCCATAGCCACATCTTCAACATGAGATGAGTCCACTCGTTTCCGACCTCTACCTAGTTGAACACCAAGATGTCCTGTCACTTCAAATTTCACAATCATTTTGTGGACAGCACAAACAGTCATAGGTCCATGCCTTACGATGATGGAATTCTCTAACTGCAGCTGCATTGCTGCTGTTCTGATAGTACATCTTCACTAATAGTGCCTTTTCCTGCAATTTTGTTGGCATTGCTGCTGTAGTGCAGGCAAACATCTACTGCATGATTTTGAAGAGATTTTGATGATTGAGTCGGAAGCTCCGAATACAGTGAAAACTGATTCTGTGGTGGATAGAGTTCTTGGTTCTTCAGGAATTAAAATCATGCAGATAAATGGCCAATGTTCTAGGCTTGTGGCTGATGAAATTAGGAAGTCAATGGAAGATAACTTGATTGATATAGTATCCGTACAAGAACCGTATTGGGCCAGGATTCAATCGGAGCAAAGCTTTAAGATACTGGGATATCCTATGAGTGCACGAGTTATGCAGCATGTACAAGAAGAGCCCAAATCAGGAATCGTGTTAACCAATAACGTTTTAGATGTTGTGGTGATACCCGGGTTGTGTAAATAATGTGCCACAATACTGTAAGTTATTTGCATAATTGTAGCTAAGATAGTTATGTGCCATATAGTGACAAATTTTGTACCTAATTTTTTTTTTTCCAATAAATGGCGAGCGCATTCTTTATTGTACCTGTTGTCCAAATTTCTCTTCAGTACGAGCCTTAGAACTCTCTACAGAGCCCTCTACATAGGGATACTTTAATTTTAACAACTCTGTACACACACACACACACACACACACACACACACACACACACACACACACACACACACACACACACACACACACACACACACAGAGTAGACTCTTGATTTTCCAGGATAGATGGTAAAAAAAATTACCGGATAATTGATTTCCTATTTAATCCAAAAATACTGTAAGCCCCCGACATAAGTAAGAGATACGTTCTAGGACTTCTTACGTAAGTCGAGCTTTATTTACATAACTCAGGAATGAATAATAAAATATTGCTACTATATCCCTGATATGTCGAAATCACATAATATCCTCAGAAGAATGAAGAAAAATAGTTATATATTTTTAATTAGTTCAATTGTAAACTTTATCTGGGGACAGCAGTGATGTAGCCACAGTGGCAGATAAGAAAAGAAAACATAAAAGGAAGAAAAAAACACATGTTATTGTACTGTAAAAACTATAAAAAACTTGGTTATTATAGTTGGCTTCATTGATGCTGGTTGCTTCACCACTTCTGGTATATTGGCGCCTCCATAGCCAGGTGGGAAGGAGCAGTAGTGTGTAGCACATGCTTCTTGATTAGACCAGGGTTCGAGCTCGTCACCACCAAATACGGAGGATGCAGAAAGGTCAGGGAATGATCACCGCATATTCCCGCAGCAATATGGCCTTAGTTGCTAATGCTCCTAAAAACCAAATAACAAACAAACAAACTTTGGTATTATGTCTTTCTCCTTTATGATTGTATTCAGTTGACACAGACAAATCTGAATTCTGCTCGATACATGTTAATGTTTGGCCATTTTCATACATCCTTATTATTTTAATTCTGGAGGTCACTGCCATAAAACAGTAGACACAATTTGCACTTTCCGGGTTATTGGGCTTTTCTCTTAGTGCAATTCATTATAAACTGGTAGTAAACTCGATCCTATTGCATTTGCGATAATACCGATAGCTGGAATTCTGTGGGTTTTTATGATGAAATGTGTGTCTCCATTACTTAATCTTCTGTCATTTAAAAAATTATAAATAACGTAATAAGTCAGAGACTTACTGTATCGAAAAATGTTCGGCAATCTAAGTAAAAAGTATGGTGATAGATAAAAAAACCGAACAAACTTACCACGCACTACTCGCACGGCTGATACGATGCTTCCCTTTATTTTTTGCGATGTCGATTTTAAATTTAATAGCTTTCCT
Source organism: Mastigoproctus giganteus (assembly GCF_048544385.1). Lineage (NCBI taxonomy): Eukaryota > Metazoa > Arthropoda > Arachnida > Uropygi > Thelyphonidae > Mastigoproctus > Mastigoproctus giganteus. The sequence goes on from NC_143576.1 coordinate 172,751,049, forward strand.
TTATTTTTTACAATGTCGTGTATGGTTTGGTCACCAACATTATAATGGTTTATTAGAGATTTAACGGATGCACTGTTTCAAACTTTTGAATAATTTCAAGTTTTTGTTTAATTGAAAGCAGAACTCTTGCGTTTGCCCATCATTTTCGCAATTTCTACACAAAAAAATAAAATAAAAATCATTACTTAAAAAAAAAAATTCCGACATCCCTGACATAAATAATGAAACAAAATTTGTCTTTTTGTGGTGTGACGGAACACAACAATGGACACTACGCACTAAAACAAACTAAACATTTGTCTCTTTTTTTTCTTTTTGAGCGGTGGGAGTGAAGACAGTAGGGGTTGCAAGATAATAGGTACACTAATCTCCCAATGACGACTTATAACTTCTTGTCGTTTTGACTTGCAAAACATCTGTTTATACCTATTCTAGTTATTATTTGAATTTTATGATTTCTGGTTGATTTTCTTTTTTTAAATTTAGAGTCTCAAAGTGTCCTGGTTAATCCAATCCCAGGGGCTCACATCGGATGAGTATGAGCTTGGTACACCCAGGGTCTTGAGCTGGATATCATCATTCTTCTCTTCCTTGGTGATTCCCTTTTATCTCTCTCTCTCTCGGGGTAGTTCAGAAATTTTTATTTTTGGCTGGTGCAGCATGAGCCTTAGGCTTCCTTGCACCATATGGCTAATAATAATAATAATAAAAAATCGAGAGTGCTGTATATATATATAATAATAATAACATTCTCCTTTTTTCCCATTAATCTTTACAGTATATATATCACACGGAACAGTAAGTTCCCTGTGATTGTGTATCTTATGTATCATTATTGTGTATCATCTCAAATCTGTTAGATTTTGTTTTCTACATAAAAGCATTCCATGCAATCCTGTATCATTAAGATGCAGAATGTCAGTCAAGCTCCATAAGCTCACACCTGGGTTTTTTCCAACCAGACAACATTATTAGTGAAGAGCATTGGTGAGGGATTCCACTGGGACATCTAGCTAATGGGAAGAGGTATCAAAGGATGGTGGGATGAAGTTGTGATTTGACTGTATCTGGTTCTTGGTTTGAGATGATAACAATGGCTACAAAAGACAGAAAGATGTTCAAATGTACATTTTTAAGGAATTTTTTTTTTAATTAACTTGAGGAGGATTTCTACTTTTTAATTTATGTTTTAACTTGTTTACTTGTAGTAAAGATTAATACATCTATTTTGCACAGATGTTAAACGTTAATAAATCAGATATGGTATTATTGTATATTTTCTCTTAATCATTGGTGCTATGCAGAAACAAAGGTCATATTCAGAACCTGTATACTAAATTTCTTAAAAACTAAAATAAAAACAAATTCACCAAGAAATGCAGAGAAGCAGAACCTTTTTGAAAATTTGTTACATAGTGTTATTCTTAAGGTTGTGATTTGGTCTATATAAATCTTTTCCAAATCCAACCTGTACAACTCTTTAATTGGTTATTGAGTTCATGTTTAATTCTTTCTAGTATTATTCTTGTAAAAATTTTAGCAGTAGTGGTTGTTTATTTCTCCTTTGTTTGTTCTTAAGGTGGTCCTATTCTTAGTTGGTGTGTTTCCCTATTAAATATTTCCTGGAGCTCCTTTCTCAATTGGTTATCTCTTATTCTTTTGTCAGAAGTGATTATTCTTTATTGCTTGATTTTTTTTTTTCCCCTTTATATACCTACCAGACAGCTTTCTTTTTATCTCAAAGTCTTGTGATGTGTTTTCCTGCTGCTATCTCTGACTCCTCACTCATAATTTCTCTGCTCTCTTCTATCTTTTTTTTTTTTTTTTTGGCTGGCAATCTTCTTCACCTCATAGTTCTTTAGTGCATGTTGTTATTTTAGATTGTATGCACTACTTGATGTCTGTGTATACTCTGTAGTAGTTTTATTCTTATTTTCTTTTTATCATGTAATAATATTGTTCTATTAGCATGGCTGCATGGCATAAATGTGGCAGGAAACATGATGTAGCTAAACCTTGGCAAACAAATAAGCATAAGGACATCATGCAGTGCATAGAAAAAAATGTAAAACTAGATGTAGCATTTCATAGTGTTGTTGATATCATACTGGCTGAATATTTATTTGCATCTCTTGTCAGTGAACATTATCTTACTGTGAGTTGTGCTGGTCTTGCAGGCTTGTTTTCAGAAATGTTTCCTGATGGTGAAATAGCAAAAAAATACAAGTATGGAGGAACAAAAACAACAGACACTGTTAGTGAAATTCCATAGATTGGGAAAAAAAAAGATAGTGGCTAATTTTTGACTGCTGTAGATTACAGTAATCAAAGTGGTTCCAAGCTATATTATTAGCTATATGGTGCAAGTAAGCCTGAGGCTTATGCTGCACCAGCCAAAAAAAAAAACTTCCGAGTTACCCTGAGAGAGAGAGAGAGAGAGAGAGAGAGAGAGAGAGAGAGAGAGAGGTAGAAGGAAATCACCAAGAAAGAGAAGAATGATATCCAGCTCAGGACCCTGGATGTGCCAAGCCCACACTCACCAGATGTGAGCCCCTGGAATATTGAAGGGTTGTTCCCCACCCCCCTTAGTTTTCAGACTTAACTCCCCTCAACTTCTTCCTCTTCTCAAGAATGAAATGCAAGTTGAAGGATCGAAGATTTGACAGCGTAGAGGATATCCAAACCGAATTGCAAGTGGTGCTGTACACTGACGAAGGAGGACTTTCAGAATGCATTCAAATTGTGGGAGAAGTGCTGGGATTGGTGTTTACACTCTCAAGGGGACTACTTCAATGGTGATGGTGGCAAATAAGATCCAGAGTCTAATTTATTTTATAAATACATTTTGGGAACTTTTGGGTGGCATATTTATTTTTTTTATTTTATTTTATATATTTTTTATTTTATTTTATTTTTTTTGCTTGTTTTGGCTGATGCTGCAAAAGCCTGTGGATTCCTTGCACTATATGGCTAATACTGACTCAACAGGATGTTCTGATTTGAAATTTTAATGAAATCTTGCTTCCTGTTCTTCGAGAGAAGTACTTATTCAAGAGATAGATGATTAAGGCAACATCATTGGGTTGAATACTAATGTTTGTTTGATGTACAAAGGTTAGTTCTCTATTCCAAATGAGACCAAGATATTATATTTAGCATTAGAAGCACGTGATGCAAGAAAGCAAGCCCATACAGCATCAGCCAAAAAAAAAAAAAAAAAAACATGGTGACCTTTCTTTTTATTATCGAAGACAATAATAATAATAATAAAAAAAAAAAAAAAAATTAAAAATTGAAAGCAGCTCTCACTGCCAACATTGGATGGAAGGTGACCCTACAAGGTGCAGTGTTGGAAATTGTCTTTTGAACAACCTGAAATCAAGTGGGATTCCTTTACAAAACTTTCTGGCACTTAGTATTGATGATGCAACTGTTACAGTAGGCTTAAAAAGTGTAGTAGCAAGAAGAAGAGATTGAGCACTTCGTGGTTAAATTTAAGTTGTCCTTGTCATTATTAATTTGTATGTTGAAAATGGAACTGCATGCCTTAGTGTTACTGGCTCCGTAGCCAGGTGGGCAGGAGCAGCAGTGTGTAGAACACACTTCTGGATTAGACCGGGGTTCGAGCCCATGACCACCAAATACGGAGGATGCGGAAAGGTCAGGGAATGATCACCACATATCCCCAGATCAATATGGCCTTAGTTGCTAATGCTCCTAAAAAAAACCAAATAACAAATAATAGCCTTACTGTTGAAGTGTATGAATACTTAGTGGAAATTTACTACTATCTAGAAAGAAATGCTAAAAGGAAAGATATATTTAAATAATTTTGACTGATGCATACTACTGAAGTAAATGAAGATTTTGAAGCATGTGTGTGCACATTGGCTGTCTTTGGTTAAATGTGTAATTAGACTGGTAAAGTAGGGGCTACTTTTAACGTTTATTTACAGAAGAGTTTGATGTAAGAAAAGTCATACGAGCATTTTCAGAGTTACCACATTGAAAAGTACAACAGTCGACCACTAGTGAGTGGAACTGATCTATGTTCAAATCCAGTTCATGATCCAAAAGTTTTGAAAGAAGACAATTTTATGAATTTCTGAAAAACTGAAGAACTGAACTTCTGAAAAAAAATTCTGGTGAAAGCAGTCCTAAACATGGCAAGCTGATAATTTTATGCATGTTATTCTCGCTTATGCTGAAAGCTTGTGCATGTTCCTCTCTTCTGGCTATTGAATCTTTCATTTAAAAGAAACATTTTGAATTTTTTTTTTTCTTTTAAATGTTATGCAAACATTTGAAAATCTGAATGTACCTCTTCAATGCATGGAAGGCGCCTCCGTAGCCAGGTGGGCAGGAGCAGCAGTGTGTAGCACATGCTTCTTGATTATACCGGGGTTCGAGCCCATGACCACCAAATACGGAGGATGCGGAAAGGTCAGGCAATGACCACCGCATATCCCTGGAGCAATATGGCCTTAGTTGCTAATGCTCCTAAAAACCAAATAACAACAAACATAACATCTTCAATGCAAGATACCTTACATCCATGTTCTAGGATCATTACTTCTAGATATGTTAAAGCATATTTTGTGCAACTTTATATACCAACATTTTTAAACCTTGTACTTCTGATTTTAAAGCAATCAAAATCAATTGACGTTTAGCAGAAAATATAAATAGAAATCCAGACAGAAACAACCTATATAAGCTGTTTGAAAGTATACTGGTAAAAAAAAAATCCCATGTCTGTATTGTAAATATAAAATGTGTGTGCAGTGTGCACCTTTAAAAAAAAAAAAAAAAAAAAAAAAAGCTTTTTCAGTGAAATCTGCTTTTCCGTGGTTTTTTTTAATTTTTTTATTTTTGCAAAGAACTGCTATTTGCAAAAAAATTGTTTTCCTCCTGTTTAAAATTATGTGATCTTCACCTTTTTTGAAAGGGTGAAAAGTTGGTAGCTGTTAACTAGAGATCCATTTTTCTTGGTTTGTTTTGCATCTACCCAGTTTTTTTTTTTTTTACTGATTGTGCTCTATCCTCAGTATTTTCTTTCTCCTGGATTGCAAATGTTGCACACCTTTTTCAAAGTGTCTTGACATGCTATTCATTAATTGACTTTCCTTTTAGTTTAACAATATTATGTCTTGTTCTGTGTGTGTGTGTGTGTGTGTGTGTGTGTGTGTGTGTGTGTGTGTGTGTGTGTGTGTGTGTGTGTGTGTGTGTGTGTGTGTGTGTGTGTGTGTGTGTGTGTGTGTGTGTGTGTGTGTGAACACTTTTTAGTCAGTTTTATTCTTATTACATCTGTGGCCAATTTTATGATTTTAATATGAATCTACACCTCTCCATGGTTTCACATCTAGCAGAGATGATCTCTGTAGTTTATTTACTGGTATGATCCATTTGGATTTTAGTACTTCCAATAAGTGGTCAAGATTACCTTGTGTATCAAATTATGCCAGAACATTGTGCCACCTATAACTAATTATTAAAAAGACAAATCCTTGAATAATTCCCCATTCTCATTATTCTGTCTTCTCTCCTGTGCCCATAATAATTTCAGTATCAATATTAATTTTCCCAAACTTTGCGTTTAAGTTGCCTAAAAGTCTTTGTTTATGAGGTACTTTGAAGTTATAAGGTGTTCAAATTTATTTCTCACAAAATAATCGAAGTATATGCATGGGACTGCTTTTAATTAAACTGCCAATTAGTTCTGAATGTTTTCAGAAGATGGCAGCACGATGCAGTATGTCACATTGATTGCAGCACGATGCAGTATGTCACATTGATTGCAGCACCCTAAACAGTTACAAACAGTATACAGTAGACTCTCGATTTTCTGAGATAGATGGTAAAAAAAAATAATCGATTTTCCGGTTAATTCAAAAATACAGTAAGTCCCCGACATACATAAGAGATACGTTCCAGGATTTATTACGTCCTGGAACGTATCTCTTACATAACTCGAGTTTTACATAACTTGTGAATGACTAATAAAATATTGCTACTATATCCCTGATATGCCAAAATTACAAAAATCACATAATATCCTCAGAAGAAAGAAGAAAAATGGTTATTTATTTTTAATTAGTTCAATTAAAAACTTTATCTGGGAATAGCGATGAAGTAGCCAGAGTGGCAGAAAAGAAAAGAAAACATAAAAGGAAGAAAAAACACATGTCATTGTACTGTAAAACTGATACGTATTTCTTAGTCTTGCTTATTATAGTTGACTTCATTGGTGCCAACCGTTTCTCGTATTCTGTCTTTCTCCTTTGTGTTCACTGTTGCCACTGACAAATTTGAATTCCGCGCGATACTTGTTAACGTTTGGCCATTTTCATACATCCTTATTATTTTAATTTTCTGATCCAACTCAAGGTCAGGGAATGACCACCGCATATCCTGGAGCAATATGGCCTTAGTTGCTAATGCTCCTAAAATCCAAATAACAACAACAACAACTAAAAAAAAAAATAAATAAAAAAATCGTTACTATATAAAAAAATTCAGACATCCCTGACATAAATAACAAAGCAAAATTTGTCCTTTTGCAGTGCAATGGAACACAACAGTTGACCATGCACTAAAACAAACTAAACATTTGGTCTCTTTTTTTTTTTTTTTTTTTTTTAGTGGCGGGTGTGAAGACAACAAGGGGTTGCAAAATAATAGGTACACTAATCTCCCAATGACGACTTATAATGCCGCTTCTTGTTGCTTATTTACGACTTGCAAAACATCTGTTTATACCTTTTATATTTATTACTTGAATTTTATATAAGATTTATAGTTGTTTTTTTAAATTTGGAATCTTGAAGTGTCTCGGTAAATCGAGAGTCGGCTGTACTATGTTTATAATATTTTAAATGGTGTCCTTTACTCATTCAGAACAACATGTTGTTATCTGATTTTTGCATCTCACTGGGAAAAGTCTGATTGAAATCCTTTGGGAAATGTCAGAAGTGTGTCCTGTAGGCCTTACAGATGTGAAAAATGTTTGTAGCTGGATGTGCGTTTTGTGAAGAATGGGAGTCCTGTGAGAATGAAGCACATGAACAAAGACATTGAACTAGTCGTTCTGTGGCTGACATCCTCCAGGTTTAGGAAATGGTTTTGGGAGACAAAAGATCAACATTTGGTGAAATTGCATCAGTTGTAGCCATTACCTTTCCAAGGCATATTTCTGTAATATGCATTGGAAAGGTAATTTATACTAGTTTTTATGCACAAAACTAATTACTTAGTTTACTCCAGTTTTGTTTTTTACATTTTTTTCAGGTTATTTATCCTACATTGAGACGGTCTCATTAGAAAAGAAAGTGAACTTTGTTCTTTGGCTAACAGAGCTTAAGCTCATATCAACTGTTAGAAGAAAATTTATGACACATTACTTAAAGAAAGCTCAACAGCAAAATTTAGTTTTGAACCGGATGAAGAAGTTTAAAGAGATTGGTTCTGTTAATGAAACTCCATGAACTGGAAGGCCCAGATTAAACAAGGGGATTGTGGCATCTGTCGAGGCCATCTGTCATTTCAGCAAAGCCCACAAAAGTCACTAAGATGTTGTATCTACTCTATTAGAAACAGTAGTTACAAATTTATATTAATTACTTAATATTACAAATTAGTTTACTGTATTAGAAAGAGTAAAGAGTCTGGTGCTAAGCCTGTGGGACATAACTCATATGATTAGTCTGTGTAGAGCAGTGGCCATTTGTAACTACTTTCTGCTATACCACTTAACTGTCTTGTTTTATCCATAGTAGTAATGCCTCTAAAGTCACATTGCTCTAATTTATAAGTGTCCATTCATATTGGATGGTATCAAAAGCTTTATTGAAATTTAGGTAAATGATGTCAGAATTATTCTCTGCATCTAGTTGCTTTGTGAAAACCTCATAGTATCTGATCAGACTGACTAGGCATGATATTTCCTTAGTGAATCCTTGCTGTGATTGTTTACATAAGTTTTGCTAACATTCAAATCACTGGAGTGAGTTACTAGCCCGATTTGTTAAGAAGATAGTAGCAATTAACAATTTTTTAGTTATTTTGAAGAGAGGCCATAGGAAGAACTGAGATTTTTCTGTCTTAGTACAATATTAAATATCAGAAAATGATTTATTTTAGATATTTGGCAACATTTTTTTTTACTGCTAGCCATCAGTTAACATTATTTGAAATTAATTTTTAGATTTTTAAAACATTTAAAATGAGATTTAATAAATAAATGTTGAAATTACTTAGGACTGTAGTGTAAGTTGTGATTTGACAGAAGAACAAGTCCACAGTGCAATAAGCAGAGTCTTCCATGTTTCATGGAAGGAGGAAATCCCAGACTTACTGTATCTACCGGGCACAGGATTAGCATTCCAGTATGGGCAACAAGAAGGAACTAGTAAGTACATAAGGAGCATATAAAATAGAACTTTATGTAAAAATGGTTTTAGTGAAAAGAAACTCTGTACTTAAATCTTTTGTTCTGTCATTGAGATGCTAACTGATTGACTGCTAGTTGTTTGTACAGTAGCATGAAATATCTAATAATATTTGGTATGTTTTAATGAAAAGAAATTGTGTACTTAAATCTTTTGTTCTATCATTGAGGTGCTAACTGACTGACTGCTAATTGTTTGTACATTAGCATGAAATATCTAATAATATTTGGTATTTAAAGGCTTACAAATTTATTTGATTCCAAATAAATTTGTAAGCCTTTAGGTGTTCATTATTTTATTTATATCAGTATTGTATGATACTGATATCTTTCTTTATACAGTGAATTGTAAAATCAGACACTTTACAACCTGAAATTGTTTAAAATCTAGCACAATTTAATAAAAAATCAACAATAATGACAATATGCCACAACAGGATCTAGAAAAATTGATCAAATGGGCTTGAGAGGTGTCAGCTGAAGTTTAACATTGACAAATGTAAAGTACTGCATATGTAGCAGTAGCCACAGAGTAACATATCAACCGTGTGGTACTACACTCAGTGGTAGAGAATGAAAATGACCTGGGGGTAATTGTGCAGTTAGATATGAAGTTTTCTGTACAGTGCAGATGTTCAGAAAACTTCATATCTGCAAGAGTAACTCATGGTGTCTTATTATATACAGGAATTTCTCTAGCAGGGATAAGGAGATGATTATCTCCTTGTATAAGGTAATGGTCTGGCCACACCTTGAGTACTGTATACAGGTCTGGAATGCTCATTTTAGGAAGGATGTAGAGCTGCTGGAATGAGTACAGAGAAGGACAACAAGATTAGTGAATGGAACAAAGGGTTGCTCTTGCAAAGAAAGGCTTAAGTTCTGCAAATTACAGTTTCTAGAGACTCGGCACCTGCAAAGTGATCTGATTGAGGTGTATAAGGCCTTGAATGGTTTGACCATGCTCAGTGCTGATGGGATTCCTCTAGCCCAGATTAATCACCTGAGGGGTATAAATTCATATTGAGAAAAGACAGTTGTAGAATAGATGTGCAGAAATTTGCGTTTGGCCAGCAGGTGGTTGATTACTGGAACAAATTTCCATCTGTCATTGTAGAAGTTGACAGCTTAAATGAATTCAAGGCAGAACTAGACAAACATTTGGAACAAATGGATGGGTGAAATAGGAAGGGTTTTTTTTTTTTTTTTTTGGTTGATTTTCTGATGCTGTATAAGTTTGCTTTCTTGCATCATATGCCTCTACTAATGCTAATTGGTTGATTTTCTTATAAGTTCATATTTTTAAAGTTGATAGAAATTATGAATATAATTGCAAGTATATTTTGTTAAAGCAGTTCCTGTTACAATACTGCAAAAATATTTTGTGGCATTTTAAAATTTTATATTATGTATGGAAGTGTGATTTAAAAGTTTGCTGACAGCTAATATTTGGTATATGATTTAGCTACTAGTTGTTCAGATAGCATTCTATGTAGTAGTCTCCTTGATACTGTATGTGTCGATTTTAATGCTTCTGGAAGCATTCCTAATAGGTTTCTTTTGTAATTGTTGGTAATTCCTTTATTGCATTGTTTTTGGAATTGCTAGTACAGGCGGGCCTCGATTAACGCGATTAATTCGTCCCGCGAGTTCATCGCGCAAAACAGAAACGTGTTAATCGAATATAATAACCAATAGGAAAAATTATAATTGGTCCTTGACCTTCTGGAATGTCCATAAAGAATTTTAAAAATATCTTTTAAATAACTTCTTAACTGTATATAATGTAAAAGATAATGAAAATAATTATGGAATTAAATGTTTATTGCATAAAACAGCGGTTCTTAAACTGTGCGCTGCGGAATATTTTAAATTTTCGAGGGAAACACAGTGATACTTGACATCTGTCGGGCACTGCGCGAACTACTAGCTTGAGGTAGTTCACAGTTTCAGCATTTCTTATTAAGTTGTTTGGACCTAACTACTAAACAAAACTGTTAGGTATTTCTTTTGGTCTGGGTGCGCCTTGAAAAAATTACTGAGACATTAAAGGTGCCGTGAACCGAGAAAATTTGGGAACCTCTGACATAAAATACACAATGTAGAAATTACTGTTGCGGAAATATTTGAACAGTGTTGACTTTCTCTTTTCATCAATCAATTAGCCAACAACAATTTTCTCTGGGCCTTGGCGAAATAAATATCGCAGAGAACATCAAACCTTTTGTTTGTGGTTCTATGCGATACAAAAGACTTCATTTAATTCTTTTACCATTATCTCCTTTGTGGTAACATTTTCATCTGGCTCATTTAAAAATTTGAATTTTTAAATGCAAGTCTGCATTGACTTTATTAGCAGCAGACAAACACGTCTTCTTCTGATGGTTGATGGAACACACCGAGGCGGGCAGCAGGCAAATGTTTGTTTATTGACTGTACGACTCGCGGTAAGCTTAATATGCGATTCAAATCTTTTTCAACTATCGCATAAAAAAAAAAAAAAAAAAAAGATTGTGTTAACTGGAAATTTGCATCGTGTAAAGTGAAAAGTGGTATCATTTTTCAAATAGCGTTAACTGAATATAGTGTTATGCGAGGCCTAGTTGTAGTTCCTTTATTCAATAATTTCCTGTCTTTGCAAATCTGTGACCTTTCAAGGGACTTTAAGCTTGGTTAAAAAAAAAAAAAGTAAAATTCGGTGAGTATGATGGATATCAAACAAAGTGATGGAGTACTTCACTAGGAATGAATGGAAAACACTGAGTGCATCTAGGAACATTATCACAATTAAGTGCTAATTCTCTGATACTCACTTTTCTGGTCCTATTCTCTGAATAGCATTGTACATCTGCTAGTTTTTAGTTTTGTAGTATTGCTGGTTCACATGGTAAGCATGATCATCACATTTGATCGAGATTGTTTTGATTTATTGGACCTTGAAGAAGGTATCTTCCATTGAGAGGAATGGGCCTTTTTCCTAGGTCATTGCCGTATAACCACAACTTGGCACTAGAAATGAGAAGAAACAGTCTTGGTCAACAGCAATACGTTGGTGAAGATCCTGGCATGTGGACATTAGCAATAGTAGAGGCATACGACGCAAGAAAGCAAGCTTATGCAGCATCAGCCAAAAAAAAAAAAAAAAACCCCCTCCCATTTTCGTTCCAAATGCCTATCCAGCTCAGCCTTAAATTTATTTAGGCTGTCAACTTCCACAACAAAAGATGGAAGTCTGTTCCACCAATCAGCCACCCACTGGCTAAAGGGAAGCTTCTGCACATCCATTCTACAACTGTTTTTCCTCAATTTCAATCTATGTCCCTCAGGTTCTTAATCTGAGCAAGAGGAAGAATCCCCTCAGCATTCAGCTTGTTCAACCCATTCAAGGCCTTATACACCTCGGTCAGATCACTTCGTAAGTGCCTACTCTACAGGTGCTGCAATTTGCAGAACCTTAAGCCTTTCTTGGTAAGAGCACCTATTTGTTCCCCTCACCAATTTTGTTGCCCTTCTTTGTACTCGTTCTGACAACTCTACATCCTTCCTAAAATGAGGTCTCCAGACCTGTGCTCAGTACTCTAGGTGTGGCCTGATCATTGCCTTGTACAACGGGATAATCACCTCCTTGTCCCTGCTAGCAAAATTCCTGTATATCATTAACAAGACTCCATGACCTTCCCTGGCTTCCTGTCTGCACTGCTCAGCAAACTTCATATTTGACTGCACAATTACCCCCAGGTCATTTTGACTTTCCACTTCCCTGAGAGAAATGTACCAACTGTGTAGTACCACACAGTTGGTACATTTCTCTTGGGTTATTTCTACCCATATTCAGTACTTTGCATTTGTCAATATTAAACTTCAGTTGCCAATTCTCAGCTCATTTGCCCAACTTATCTAGATCCAGTTGGAGTAGCATACTGTCTTTACTGTCGTTAACAACCCTGCCAACCTTTGTACCATCTGCAAACTTGGATATTAATCCTGATATACCTTTATTAATCCTAATGAATAAACAAAACAACAATGGGCCCAGCACCGAACTCTGGGGAACTGCACTAATAACATTTGTCCACGAAGACCAGTGTCCATTGATTACCACTCTCTCTCGTCTCCCACTCAACAATCCCTTTATCCGTTGTAGCAACTTACCCTTAATGTCATACCTTTCCAATTTGTACAACAGTCTTCCATGTGCAACAGTATCAAAAGCTTTCCTGAAATCCAAGTATATGATATCAAAATTATTTTTGACATTCAGTTTCTTTGTGACCACTTCATAGTATCTATTCAGGTTGGTCACACAAGACCTCTTTTTAACAAACCTATGCTGTGTCTTAACTATTACTGCAGTCTTGTCTAGATGATCCTGCAATGCTTCTTTAACCAGTGACTCCATTATTTTCCTGGAACAGAAGTCAAACTAACAGGTCTGTAATTACTCGAGTCATCCTTTGATCCCCCTTTGTGAATTGGAGATAAATTTGCACACCTCCAGTCCATGGGGACCTCTCCTGAGTCCAAGGAAGCTCTCATAATTATGGCTAAGGATTTGCTTAATTCCTTTGCTGCCTCCTTTAATATAACTGTATAGATTCTGTCCACCCCAGGTGCCTTCCTTATGTTTAACTTCAACAATTTCTCCTCCACTTTGTTCTTAGTTATTACAAAATCACTTAGCTCCTTGTTATAGTTTGATAAACCTCTGGCCCTCTCCCCCTTGAATAGCTCCTTGTGTGTGAATGTAGATGCAAAATACTCATTTAGTTTTGGCAGCTATATGAGAATGATCATCTACAGTCAAACCATTGATATCAAGTGGACCAATCTGATTCAAAACCTTCCTTTTAGAGTTTGTATAAGTAAAAGTCTTTGCTGTTTTTCTTTGCATCATTTACCAAAGATTTTTAATAATCTGCTTTTGTTCCTTTAATCTCCTTTATGACATGATTATAGACTAGCTTGTAGCTACCATAGGCTTCTGTTCACCTTACAATTTATGTGCATCCCATTGCATTTTTCTTCTCTGCCACAAGTCTCAGTTCATTTGACAGCCATTTGGGCCTAAACCTTAAACCACCCAAAGCCAATCGCCTGTCATGTCAACAAGGAACTGTTCAGGCAGGTGGACGGTTGGTAATGGTCTGGGGATGTGTTCAACTGGCACATTTTGAGACGTCTGGTACGTCTAGATGCATCTCTGAATGGTCCAGGTTATGTGTCCATCCTTGCAGACCATTTGCATCCCTTCATGGTCATCGTGCACCCACAGGGCAATGGACTTTTCCAGCAGGACAATGCACCTCCCCACAGAGCTGTGGTGACTAGAACATGGTTCAAAGAGCATTCTGCAGATTGTACCACCATGGAATGGCTTCCCTGTTCACCGGACATGAACCTGTGGAGCACCTTTTGGATGCTGTGGAAAGGTCCATTTGAACTTTGGATCCTCCACCCAGGAATGCGATGGAATTATGGATAGTAGTGAAGCAAGCATGGATGGAACTACCTGTGGAATGCTTTCGTGGACTAGTGGACTCAATGCATTGCCATTTGACTGCCCTTATCCGGGCAAAAGGTGGGCCTACCCATTACTAAGTAGGTATCCCATGATTTCTGTCCACTCAGTGTAGTGTACATTATAGGAGTATTGCCTGTTGACACTTTCACTGCTGGCTTTTCTGATGACCTTTTTTTGACCTAGGATTGAAAACTATGGGATTGAGTCAATCTGGATTGGAAAGGGCAGAGACATTTTTGGGCTTTCTTCTCACTATGACTGAATTAATTGGCTTTGGTGAAGGTTGCTTCGCAAAAAATCCTTTTTTTTTCCCCCTGTCAAATTGGAAGAAAAAGCTCTAAAAGTAGATTGATTTTCTCTCCAAGTGGATTAAAAATCTGAATCTGATGGAAGGAGTGAATGATGTGGAAAGGTTTGAAGAGTAATAATAATTATTGAGAAGTATTAATCAGCTATGCACATAGAAAATCAAATGTGTGGATTATATTATACTCATTTTCATATTTTTATGAAGTTACATTCAAGTATCTGAGATTGATACTTGATGAGGCATTACAATTTTGGCTTGATAATATTCCTTTGTGAACTTTTTGACTGATGTGGTTTCAGCATGATGAAGCACCACCTCAAAAACTGCTGAATGTTAGATGGCGTTTGTATTGCATAACCAGTGAATTGGAAGACTTCTTGAGTGGCCAATTAGATCTGAATATACGAATCAGAATATACGAATTTGCTATTCCTGATGTATGTACATACATTAAAGATACACTTATATAAGAACTGTATGTAGAAATGTTGACTCTTCAGGTTGCAAGAGAAAACATGAAAATATGTATCAAAATATGTATGCCTATAATGTGTCTTAATGAAGAGCCATCATGCAATAAACTTGAATCATGTGATGAGGTGAAAATACCTGCTTGTTAACATGAAATTCATATAATGCCAACTTGCCAAGCAGATGATATCTATCAGCTTCACCCTGTGCCCAGTCTATTGATAATTAAACTTCTAACAGTTCAGTTATCAACTGTTCTTTGAAAATTCAAACTTTTAAATTTCTTACACGATTAACCTTAATTTGTATGTTAAATTAATATAAATAACATTTTAACAGTTCACAGCATAAAAGGAATAAAAAAAAGCACAAGAGATGAAAATTTGCTCTGTCACTCCCTGAGTTAGTATTATCAGTGGCAAAAGATGCTAGAAAGCAAGCTTATAGAGCATCAGCAAAAAAAAAAAAAAAAAAAACAACATGTACTTCACCTGATTATCTCCTGTAATAATTTGTCTAATTTTTCCTTAAATTTATTCAAACTATCCACCTCTCTGATCACCTCCTGATGGAGACGCCTCCGTAGCCAGGTGGGAAGGAGCAGCAGTGCGTAGCACACGCTTCTTGATTAGACCGGGGTTCGAGCCCGTCACCACCAAATACGGAAGATGTGGAAAGGTCAAGGAATGACCACCGCATATCCCTGAGCAATATGGCCTTAGTTGCTAATGCTCCTAAAAACCAAATAACAATAACCTCCTGATGGAAGTTTGTTTGACAAATCATTTATTTTCTGCCAAGAACATTTTCACATCTATCTTGCAAACATGCTTTTTCAATTTAAATTTATAACATGTGTTTGTCATCCAAGCAAAAGTTATGACACCAGCATTTAATTCACTTAACCCATTTAAGTCCTTAAAAACACTTCATCAGGTCCTGGCAGGTGCTTAGAGCTGAAGTCTTTCTTGATAAGGTTACCTTTTTATGTCCCTGACTAAACTTCTTGCTCTCCTCTGCATTTGTTCCAACATATCCACATTCTTTCTAAAATGTGAGGCTGCCAGCCTGCATACAGCATTCAAGATGTGGCTTAACCATTGCCGTTATACAATGGTGTGATCACACCTTTGTCCATGCTTGCAAAATTCCTCTACATCACTGACAGAACTCCATGAGCTGTCCTAGCAGCTTGTCTGCAATGATCAGAGAACTTCATGTCAGACTGTATAATTGCCATCACATTTTGTTCCTACTGTTAGTATTAGTATTAGTAACGGCCGTATGGTGCAAGAAAGCCTATGGCTTATGCTGCACCAGCCAAAAAAAAAAAAAAAAATCCGAACAAAACAATGATAAAAACAAAAATTAAATAAATAAATAATAATAATTAATAAATAAATAAAAATAATAAAATGAAATTAAAAATTAAATAAAAAGGAAATTAATCCTATCATCCTATGCGCTTCCCTTACCCGAAAGTACTATCCAGATGACCTTTGAATTTCCCCAAACTGTCAGCCTCTACCACCCATGAAGGCAACTTATTCCAGTAATTTATAACTCGCTGGCTAAAATAAAACTTCCTGCAGTCCAATCTAAACATTTCCCCGCGTAACTTGAATTTATGTCCCCTAGTTCTAGTATCATTTATAATCTTGAAAATTTTGTCCTCATTCATTTTACTGATGCCTCTCAGAGCCTTAAACACCTCAATCAAATCTCCTCTAAGGTGTCTAGTTTCCAAACTCTGCAACCCACATATTCGAAGTCTTTCTTCATAAGGACGCCCTTTTGCCGATCTCACCAGGCGAGTTACCCTTCTTTGCACCCTTTCAAGAAGCTCGATGTCTTTCTTTAGGTGCGGTCTCCATACTTGAACACAGTATTCCAAGTGTGGTCTAACATAGGCCTTATATAATGGGATTATCACGTCCCTATCTCTACTTGCAAAAGTTCGATAGATCATCGATAGGACACCATGGGCCTTCCTTGCAACCTGTTTACAATGCTCAGAGAATTTCATGTCTGACCGTATCGTAACACCCAAGTCCCTTTCCTCCAGTACTGGGTTTAGTTGAACTCCACCAAGTGAATAAGTTATTTTGGGATTACTGTTTCCCAGGTGTAATACCTTACACTTTGTTGGATTAAAGCACAGCTGCCATTTTTCTGACCATTCTTGAAGTCTATCTAGGTCTCTCTGAAGAAGCTCAGCTTGACAGTGATCATTAACTACTCTACCAATTTTAACATCATCTGCAAATTTAGACATCACGCCCTCTATCCCTTCATCAATGTCGTTTATGAAAATTAAAAACAACAGTGGTCCTAATACTGATCCTTGGGGAACCCCACTTCTTACATCAACCCAATCTGAGGAATAGCCATTTATCACAACCCTCTGCCTCCTGCCCTGAAGCCATCCTTCTATCCATCTAAGGATTTTCCCAGTGATTCCAACCTGTTCCAGCTTATAAAGCAACCGCTCATGTGGGACTGAGTCAAAAGCTTTACTGAAATCTAAATAAACAATGTCGAAATTATTCCCTAAATCCAGCTCGTGAGTGACCCTTTCGAAATAGCGAATCAGATTTGTTAAACATGATTTTCCCTTTACAAAACCATGCTGAGTATCCTTGAGAATTTCAATTCGATCCAAATGATCCCGAATTCTACCCTTGATCAATGCCTCCATGATTTTCCCTACTACTGAAGTCAGACTGACAGGTCGATAATTTCCCACTTCACTTTTAGAGCCACCCTTATGTATGGGAGATACATTTGCACTTTTCCAATCCAAGGGAATCTCCCCAGAGTCTAGTGATGCTCGCATAACCAGCCTCAGTGGTTCAATGCACTCGCTGCCGCCTCTCTCAAGATTATAGGGTATATTCCGTCAACTCCAGGAGCCTTACTAGTCTGTAGGCTTGAAAGTTTTTTCATTAAATAATCTTGCGAAATTTCAATATCATTAATTACATATTTTTTAACTTCGCTCCCACAATTTCCCATTGCCACAAAAGGCTTTTCATTTGTAAATATCAATGCAAAATAACTGTTGAGTTCATCTGCAACGGCAGCTGGTGTATTTATTACTATCCCCTTTCCCTTACGTAAAGGTCCGATCTGGTTTGTCCTGCTCTTCTTGGCATTTATATATGTGAAGAATTCTTTATCCCCCCTCTTTGCTCTGTTTGCTAGTGATTTCTCATAAACTGCCTTTGCCTGTCGAAACCTTTTGTGTGGCTCTATTACACATCACCTTGTAGCTGTTATAGGCTTCAGTACTTTTTATTGCTCTGTAACGTTTCCATGCCACCTTTTTCTGCTCAAGTAATGTGGCAACTTCACTATTCATCCAACTTGGAACTCTTCTCGTGGAGTATTTTTTTAATGGTATATACGCATTCAAGGCATCTGTGATTAATGTTTTAAAAGCGTACCACAGTTCAATTGTATTCATTCTCTGCGCGATATCTACCCAGTTAATAGAGGCTATGTAGTACCTTAAGGCATCGTAATTTCCTTTTCTGAAATTAAAACCCATTCCTTTGCCTTTTACTTCTGCTACCTCTCTCGTCATCATCCACCGTAGAACTCCGTGATCACTTCCTGCTACTGGTTCCTCTACTGTCAGCTCTGTTATGTCATCTGATTCATGTGTGATGATGAGGTCTAGGATATTCTTTTCTCTAGTACTTTCCCTGACATGTTGATACAAATAACAGTCATCTAGTTGATTTAAAAATTTTGTTCCCCATGTCGAGTTTCCTTCCCATTTACTCCAATCAATTAGAGGCAAATTGAAATCACCCATAATAAGGCATTGACGCTTACTTGCCCATTCCATTTGCATGTAGAGGCTTTTGTCATAGTCTTCACAATCACCTGGTCTGTAGATTACGCCTACTCGCATTGTACCTTTGTTTCCAACTATCTCACACCATACAGACTCTATACTAGCATGTGAAATGTCTGAATCTGGGAAAGCTATCGTCGCACTCAGGCTGCTTCAGATAAGAAGCATTACCCCACCACCCCTTCTATCTACTCTATCCTTCCTAAATATATTATACAAGCCGTACTGAAACTCATCATCCCCAATTTCCGGGTGGCACCACGTCTCCGTAAGCCCTATTATGTCCGCGTTACTTGTTTTAACCAGCAGTTCGAATTCGCTCATTTTATTGACGACACTTCTAACGTTACTCTATAAACAATTAAGATTTACTGTTCTTGTATATTTAACAACCCTAACACAACCCTTGAAGTTTTTTAGGCTCTCTTCCCTGATATTAGCTACCTGCTCACGTGAAACGTCTTTGCCCCCAGAACATCTAGATAATACGTCCAGTTGGGGTAACAGATAAGAACTCTTAAGGTATGTGCAAGAGTTACATTGACCAATATTATCAGATAAACGCGTGTCAGTATTACCCACATCCCCCCTAACTAGCAGTTTCCCTGAGCCTTTAAGGTATCCTCAATAATACTGGCAAAAACTTTTGCACCACCTTTGTTTAAGTGTATCCCGTCTCTACAAAACAAATTCCTTCTACCTACAAGTGTGGGCCATGCTGATAGAAATTTACACCCTAAAGCCTTGCAGATTCCTTCAAGTCTTGAGTTAATCCACAAGGCTCTTAACATATAATCCCTCCTATCGTGTCTGGGCAGAATTGCAGACACATAGACATTATGGCCTAGCTCGCGACATTTCCTCAGCATGGTCCTGTATTTTTCCAACAAATCGTCAGATCGTGTACGTTTAATATCGTTTGTCCCCACATGAATAATAATATTTTCTTTACCCCCTTTAAAATCTGACAGTCTGTTGGTGACATCATCAATAGTTGCTCCCGGCAGACATACCCTGGTTCTGCTCCACCTATCTTTATTACAAAAAATATTCCCCGTTTCCCTGACAATGGAGTCTCCTAATAAAACAATGTCCTTTCTAACCAGGGTAGTTTGCACTTGGTTTTTCTGTTTTGAGGCTCGAATCGGGTGTGCATATCACTTGGTAGATTGCTGGAGTTTTGAGTCCCTGACGAGCTCCCAGAAGCATTATTTTCGAGGGCAAGCACTCGTTTTTTCAGGGACTCAAATTGTTCCATCAGTGCACCAAATTGTAATTTAAGATCGGTGCACTCCTTACATCGATCACAAAGAAAAGAATCCCCAGGTGAGGTAGGATTAGTCACCAGGTCGACCTTGGAAAACATTCCACAGGTTCCACAACGGATTAAATCATGACTCACCCGTAAATCGCCATCTGCTATTTCCGTGTGACTCACGATACCCTGTGACGTGTTTAAGGCAGATCTCGTAACAACCATTATAAAATTAAATAAATATCAATGAAAGTAACTTTAAAAAATTATATCTATAATATTATTAAAATCAAACAGTTACAGGAAAACCTATAACAAAATAATCCAACAATATTTAAATAAATCAAATATTTAAAAGCACTATCCAAAAGTAAACCACTTAACTGAGGAGCCCTGTCTAAGCGCGTCCGCTCACCTCGAATGCCAACGTACCTATCGAGTTATATGTTATCCAGTATGGGATGTGGTTTTTGCGCATTATAGCCCTAGTTGCTGATGTGCCATTAAAATCCAAACAACCAACCAACCATTTTGTTCCTTCTACAGTATCTTGAGTGTGGTACCACCCAATTGGTATGGTATTCTGGGGTTACTGTTTCTCATATGCAGTACTTTGCATTTTTCAATGTTAAACCTTAAGTTTCCCGAGTTACTCTGAGAGAGTAACTCGGGAATTTTTTTGACTGGTGCAGCATAAGCCTCAGGCTTCCTTGCACCATATGGTTAATAATAATAAACTGAATATTAATTGCTACTTCTCAGCCATCTGGCTAATTGATCTAGGTCTTGTTGCAGCATTATACCCTGATTTTTGTCACTAACCACCCTGCTGACCTTTGGATCATCAGCAGACTTTGACATTAAACTTGATATGTCTTCATCAATATTGTTAATAAATACTGAAAACAATAATGGGCATTGCAGTGAACCCTCAGGGGTTCCGTTAATAACATACTAGTCCAAGAAGAGCAGTGCCCATTAATAATCAATCACTGCCTTCTTCCACTCAA
Source organism: Mastigoproctus giganteus (assembly GCF_048544385.1). NCBI lineage: Eukaryota > Metazoa > Arthropoda > Arachnida > Uropygi > Thelyphonidae > Mastigoproctus > Mastigoproctus giganteus. The sequence goes on from NC_143576.1 coordinate 172,771,924, forward strand.
CCATCCCTTTATCCATAGCAATAACTTATCCCTAATGCCACACTGCTCCAATTTGTATAGCAATCCTTAATGTGAAATAGTATCAAAATCTTTGCCGAAATCTAAGTATATGAACTGGTCCCGAAGGAACTAGTAGTTGTTGGTGACTATAAGCAAATGAATATAAAACACCATTATGCCTGGCATTTGTGGATTATGAAAGTGCATTTGACTTCATACAGCATAAGGCAATGTTTCGGGCACTGGAAAGACAAGGCATAGATACTCCATATATCATGATTTTGAAGAAAATATATGAGAGTGCTACCTCCTTTATTAGACTAGACAAAGACAGTAGCAAATTTAAAATTGAGAAAGAAGTTCAACGAGGAGACACGATATCTCCGAAGCTGTTTACTGCTGCCCTTGAGGAAGCTTTCTGAAGATTAGACTGGTCGCAGAAAGGAGTCAATGTGAATGGAGAGTACCTAAACCATTTACGATTTGCAGATGACATTGTGGTCATAAGCCACGATCCCAAAGAATTAGAGGAAAATCTTAATCAGTTATGCAGAGTTAGTAAGGATTTTGGACTCAAGATGAATATGGCTAAAACAAAAGTAATGATGAACAAGTATGCCACGGAAAGGGAAATAATGATTGAAGGAGCAGTAATTGAAAAGGTGGAGTCATATACTTATCTGGGACAAGTTATTAGCTGTAATAATGATAAATGGCTGGAAGTCAAGAGAAGAATAAATTTTGGATGGATAGCATTCAGGAAATATAGTCACATACTGAAGAGCAATATCCCAGTTTGTCTGAAACGTAAAATAATGAATCAATGTATACTCCCCACCATGACTTATGGAAGTGAAACTTGGGCACTCACCAAAAGAATGGAAGAGAAGCTAAGAACTGCACAGCGAAGAATGGAACGAATTATATTGGGAATCAGACTGTTAGATAAGAAGAGAAACACATGGATTAGGCAGCAAACTGAAGTAAAGGACATTCTTATCAAAACTAAAGAACTAAAATGGTTTTGGGCAGGACACATAGCTCGAAGACATGATGACAGATGGACTAAGAAAATAACAGAATGGTACCCAAGAGGAGCTAGAAGAAAACCTGGAAGACAAAGGCGGAGATGGATAGATGAAATTCATGAGTTTTTGAGTAGTAAATGGAAGGCCAGTGCTCAAAACAGAAGGAACTGGAAAGTTGCTGGAGAGGCCTTCATCCTGCAGTGGATTGAAAATGGCTGATGATGATATGATGAGAGCCTTGTCGATCAATTCGGCCCTGGAAAGATTGTGCAAGGCTCAAGGGGTAGAATTTTTTTCAGCCTGGACTGTACTTGTTAACAGGAGAGATTGCTTCTACAGGGATGGGATACACTTAAATAGAAAGGGTGCAAGAATATTTGCTGATGCTATCGAGGCAGTGTTAGGTGGGTCGGAAAACTGCTAGTTTGGGGGGATACAAAGACTAATAGTTTAACAGTAACCGCAGGCAGAGGTGAAGGTGATTCTTGCACAACTTCTATTAGAATAAGAAGCAACCTGGAGCGAGGGGTGTTGGGGGTTTCAGGGACGGATGGCAGTCATCATGGAATAGTTGGGTATATGGGATGTGTTAGGGTAACAAGGAATAGGCATAGGAGCATGTATGCTAGAAGTATAGTAAATAAATTTGATGAATTTGAAGTGTTGGTCAAGACATCAAAGGCGGATATTGTTGGGATAGCAGAGACGTGGTGTCACAAAGATATAAGGAATGTAGAACTGGAATTTGGGGAGTACAGTGTGTACAGAAAGGATTAGTGTTAGGCAGTGTTAGGTGGGTCGGAAAACTGCTAGCTTGGGGGGAGACAAAGACCAATAGATTGACAGTAGCCACTGGCAGAGGTGAAAGAGATTCTTGCACTGCTTCTATTAGAATGAACAGAAGCCTGAAAAACAAGATGCAGGATATTTCAGAGGCTGCTGGGAGCCATTGCGGTACAAGTAAACACATGGGTTGTGTTAGGGTAGCTAAGAATAGAAACAGGTGCAGGTATACTTGCATGTACAACAATGCTAGGAGTTTAATAAATAAATTTGATGAATTTGAGGTATTGCTCAAAACCTCAAAGGCAGATATTGTTGGGATATCAGAGACGTGGTGTCACACAGATATAAGGGATGCAGAACTGTAATTTGGGGAGTACAACGTCTACAGAAAGGATAGACAGGATAGGAAGGGAGGAGGGGTTATGCTATTAGTTAAGAAACACATAAAAACCAAGGAAGTGAAGCCAGTCGACATCGCTGGACAGTGCAGTGTGGAGTCAGTTTGGTGTGACGTAACCATTGGGAGATCAAAATTGAGAGTAGGAGTGGGCTATAGGCCTAATGACTCTGATGAGTATAATAAGAAACTGTACAGGGAAATAGAGTGGGCCAGTAAATCAGAGAGTCTTATAATGGGAGATTTTAATTTCTCAGATGATGACTGGAATTTGGGGGCTGATCACTCACACACTAGCAGGGCTTTTGTGGATTTATTGGATGATTAAAACAATCATCCAATAAATCCACAAATTTTTTCTACATCAACATGTTCGGGAGGCAACTAGAGGGAGTAATACTCTTGATTTGATTATCAGCAGTGATTCTTCATGCATTAAGAATCTGCAGATAAATAAACCACTAGGTGGCATTGATCACAGTGTGCTGAAGTGGGATTTACACAAAGAGGTAACTACCATTAGGGGTAAAGGGAAGGGTTATTGCTTCCGTAAAGGCGACTACGATGGACTGAGACAGTATTTAAATTCTATACAGTGGGACCAACTGATGATGTTACCAACAGCAAATTCAAAATGGGAAGCATTCAAAGAACTTATCTTGGAAGCTACTAGGCTTTACATACCAACTAAGAAATATTGTCCAAGGTTTAGGCCAAAATGGATGTCAGATGAACTAATGAGGCATATGGCAGAGAAGAAAAATGCATGGGATACTTACAAATTAACACATGACACAGAAGCCTATGATAGATACAAGTTGATATGCAACCAAGTTACAAAGCAGGTTAGGCAGGCGAAGGCAGATTACGAGAAATCCTTGGCAAGGGATGCAAAGAAAAACAGCAAAGAGTTCTTTACTTATGTAAACTCTAGAAGGAAGGGGATGAATCAGATTTGTCCACTTGATATTGATGGGTCAACTGTTGATGATCCTGCTCAGGTAGCTAACAAACTAAATGAATATTTTGCATCGACATTCACACATGAGGTGTTATTCAGCGAGAGGAATGCCAGAGGTGTATTCAACTCTAGCAGTAACCTACAGAATCTTGAAATAACTGGGAGTAAAGTGGAGGAGAAACTGTTGAAGATAAACACAAGAAAGGCACCCGGGGTGGATGGGATCTATCGAGTTATATTAAAGGAGGCAGCAAAGGAAGTAAGCAAACCCTTAGCCATAATTATGAGAGCTTCCGTGGACTCAGGGGAGGTACCCATAGACTGGAAATGTGCAAAAGTGACCCCAATTCACAAAGGAGGATCAAAGGCTGAAACAAGTAATTATAGACCTGTGAGCTTAACTTCTGTTCCAGGAAAATTAATGGAGGCACTGGTTAAAGAAGCACTGCAGGATCATTTAGACAAGACTTCAGTTATAGCTCAGACACAGCATGGTTTTGTTAAGGGGAAGTCTTGCCTGACCAATTTGATTGGATACTATGATGCAGTCACAAGAGAACTGGATGCAGGGAATAGCTTTGATATTATATACTTGGATCTTAGAAAGGCTTTTGATACTGTTGCACATGGAAGACTGCTACACAAATTGGAGTAGTGTGACATTGGAGGCAAATTGCTGCTATGGATAAAGGGGTGGTTGAGGGGGAGAAGACAGAGAGTGGTAATTAATGGACACTGCTCATCGTGGACTAATGTTATTAGTGGAGTCCCTCAGGGCACAGTGTTGGGTCCATTATTGTTTTCTGTATTTATAAATGATATTGATGATGGTATATCAAGCTTAATGACCAAGTTTGCAGACGATACAAAGGTTGGCAGAGTTGTCAAGGACACTACTGACACTATGCTGCTGCAACAGGATCTGGAAAGATTGAGCAGATGGGCTGAGAGGTGGCAAATGAAGTTTAACATTGACAAATGTAAAGTACTACACATGGGAAACAGCAACCCCAGAGCAACATATCAACTCTGTGGTACTACACTGACAGTGGTAGAGAATGAAAGGGACTTGGGGGTGGTTGTGCAGGCAGATATGAAGTTCTCTGAGCAGTGCAGACGGGGTGCAAGAGTAGCTCATGGAGTATTGTCAATGATATACAGGAATTTTTCCAGCAGGGATAAGGAGGTGATTATTCCCTTGTATAAGGCAATGGTCAGGCCACACCTAGAGTACTGTATACAGGTCTGGAGGCCTCATTTCAAGAAGGATGTAGAGCTGCTGGAACGAGTATAAAGAAGGGCAACAAGATTAGTGAATGGAACAAAGGGGTGCTCTTACGAAGAAAGGCTTAAGTTTTGCAAATTACAGTGTCTGGAGACTAGGCACCAGCGAGGTGATCTGATAGGTGTATAAAGCCTTGAATGGTTTGAGCATGCTCAATGCTGATGGGATTCTTCCTCTAGCTCAGAATAATCACCTGAGAGGGCATAAATTCAAATTGAGGATAGACAGATGTAGGATAGACGTGCGGAAATTTGCCTTTAGCCAGCGGGTGGTTGGTTGGTGGAACAGACTTCCATCCCTTGTAGTGGAGGTTGATAGCCTAAATAAGTTTAAGGCTCAGCTGGACCGGTATTTTGAACGAACAGAGGGGTGAAGTGGAAGTGGTTTTTTTTTTTTTTTTTTTTTGGCTGATGCTGCATAAGCTTGCTTTCTTGCATCAAATGCCTCTGCTAATGCTAATATGATGTCAGAATTATTATTTTTATCTAGTTCCTTTGTTATAATGTCAAAAGTAACCAATCAGATAGGTCAGACGAGCTCTTCCCTTAATGAATCCCTGCTGTGATTGCCATATGAAGCATTCCTGTTAGATGATCCTGTAATTCTTCTTTGAATACTTTGAACACTTCTGTTCCAGGAAAAACAGGTTTTTTCCTGGAACAGAAGTCTTTACAGGTCTATAGTTATCCCCCCCCATTTTAATCTTCCTTTACAAATCCTCTGAGTCGAAGGATGCTCCTAGAATTATAGCTATAGGTTTACTTACCTCTTTTGCTGCTTCTTTTGATATAATTTGAATTGAATAGATTTCATCAGCCCAGATGCCTTATTTAGTTTTAGCTTCTATAGTTTCTCTTCCACTTTCTTCTTAGTTATCGCAAAATCATTTTGCTCCTAGTTAAAATTTGGTCCTTAGTAACATTGCTGATATGGATCTCAAAGAAGTTTAGTGTATAAATTTGCAGTGGATCAGGGCTGGACTTCAGAATAGTAGGCAGAGGGTATTTGCAAACATGACTTCTTCAGAGTTACAAACCCCAAGAATTATGACCATTGTGACCACCACTCTATAAGATAAACAGTACAATATTTTTATGAATGAACAATCTTTGAATATTGATTTCTTTTTTTTTTTTTTTTTTTTTTTGTTTTACATCAGTTAAAAATGGATAAAGTTTGCTTATTGATATTGGATAAGAAATGCTTTACAGGTTATTGTAATTATGTGCTCTCTTGATGAAAGGCAGATATAATCTGTTGTGCTGTTATTCTTCATATCATTCCTTCAGCCTCTAAGATTTGTTCATTAAAATAATGCTACCAGTAGTTAAGCATACTTACATATAAATGGTCCATTGTACTTTGTACTTGTAAAAAAAAAAAAAGTGCCTGTCCTTGCAAGTATAGTCCATAGTGATTGTAAAACATGGAACTGGTAGTTCAACCATTAGTTTGAACTGTAAAATACTAGTTGCCAAGCCGGATTTCTTAGTTGCCATGCCATATAGAGCTACCTTGTTTGTTGAGTGCTCGTGCGTGTCTACGGAGTGCTTAAAAATTGCATGGAATAGGCATCTGAGCATATTCTAATGCTAAAAATAAGGAAAAGTTCCTATAAGCCTATATCTCTAAAGTCAATCAATTGATTGATAAGATTGATAATCAATTGATTATCAATCAATCTAAGAAGTGCATCCAGTCAGCATGGGGACAAGTAAAATGTTCAGTCAGTATGGTGTCATATAAGCACTGGGAGAACAAAAATGAGAGTAGAAAAGTGTTATTGGCCTGATCAGTATAATGAATAACTGTACAGACAAATACAGTGGACCAGTAAATCAGAATGTCTTAACAGATTTTAACTTCCAAATATTAGAAATTGTGAATTGTTTACTCACAGCAGAAAGACTTTTGTGGGTTTTTTGGATGACTGTTTCTTACACAAGCAGGTTAGAAAGGCAATGAGAAAAAGCAATATTCTTGATCTTATTATCAGTAGTGATTCTTCATGCATTAAGAATCTGCAGATAAAAGAACTACTTGCTGGCAGTGATCAGTGTATTGATGTGGGATTTAGTTGAAGATGTGACTACTCTCAATAATAAAGGGAAGGTTTTTTGCTTTTGTAAAGAAGGCTACAGTGGTCTGATGCAGTTTTAAGTCTTTTCAGTGGGACCAATTGATGATGTTAACCAACAGCAAATTCTAAATGGGAAGCATTCAGTGAGGTAATTGTAGAAACTACTAGACTTCTTATACCAACTAAGAGATACTGTTCATGCTACTCATTGAAATACAACAAAACAACTAACGGTGGCAAAAACGGAACTATAAACTACAAGATATTTGGCAAAACTGAAGAACTGTAATTTCATTTCATTCTGAGTTTATACATGGATTATTCAGTGGCTGAGAACTTAAAATATATATTTTGTTAACAAAATATGTTAGTAGCAGTTAACAAAATATAAATTAACTATCAGCAGTGGTGACTTGCTCCTATCTAAACTCTTCACAACTGCGAGCAGTGGGCTCAATTTTTTTTTGGGGGGGGGTAAAATATATTCGAGGTAAGTGTTGTAACTTGTTGGTATGGAAATATGCGGCATACATGTGAGTCACAATGCTTTCAAAAAGGAATTGAAAAATTGGATAGTGATGCACCATATTTAATAATTTCAGTTCACAGCTTCATTTTCACTTTATTATTTCTAGATAATTTAAAGAAAATGGGATTACCAGAACATGGGTTTATAAAATATATCAGTAATTTGGGGTTGATCGTCTTGTTGCCACTCTAACATGTTGCTTTAGATATATCATCCAGTAAATCCACAAAAGTCTTGCTAGTGTGTGTGAGTGACCAACCCAAAGTTTCACTCAATATCTGAAAAGTTAAAATCTCCCATTATAAGACATTCTGACTATCTGATTTATTGTCTTACTCTGTTTCTCTGTGATTGTACTCATCAAAGTTATTAGGTCAATAGCACAATCGTACTCATTTTTGCTTTCCCAGTGCTTATGTCACACCAAAGTGACTCAACATTGCATTGGCCACCCATGTCAACTGGATGCACTGCCCTCAGTTTTGTGCTTCTTAACTAAGAGCATAACCCCTCTCCCCTACTGTCCTCTCTGTATACATTGTACTCCCCATATTCAAATTTCATCAAATTTATTTACTATACTCCTAGTAAACCTGCATATATGTGATCTTACTCTTAGTTACCCTAACACAGCCCATGTATTTATTTCTTTTATGATGACTCTCAGCAGTTTTTGAAATCCCCAATGCCTTCTTTTAAGGCTGCTGCTCATTTCAATAGAAGCAGTGCAAGAATCGCTTTCACCTCTGTCTGCAGCTATTGTTAATCTGTTAGTTTGTGTATTTCTCCAAGCTAGTAGTTTTCTGACCCATCTATCATTGCATCGGTGGCATCAACAATATACTTGCATCATCTCTGTTTAAGTGCAACCCAATCCCTGTAGAAAATCTCCCCTTTTAACAGGCACAGACCATACTGAGAAAAATTCTACCTCATGAGTTTTTCACAGTCTCTCCAGGGCCAATTGATTGAAAAGGCTCTCATCATATACCCCTCCTATCATGGCTTGGGCACAATTGCAGATATGGTCAAATTTAATCCTAACTCTCGACTTTTTTCAACATTGCCCTCTACTTGTTAAGTACACTGTGATTGCTGCCACCCAGTGGCTCTTTTACCTGCAGATTCTTAATGAATGTAGAATCACTGATGATAACCAGATCAGGAGTATTTTTTCCCCTTGTTTCCTCTCTAACATGCTGCTGTAGAAATCAGTCATCCAAGAAATCTACAAAAGTCTTGCTAGTGTGTGAGTGACCAAGCCACAAAATTCCAGTCAACACTGGAAAGTTAAAATTCCCCATTATTAGACATTCTGATTTACTGGCCCACTCTATTTCTCTGTATGGCTGTTTGATATACAGTAATACCCCGACTTACACGAACTCGGAGTTACGTGGTTCTTGATTTTTTCGTTTGGCAACGCTGCCGCCCACTATCTTCAAGGTCGTTTTTCATATGTTATCGATATACGGTGCGACGGCGGAGAATGAGAGCGAAAGATGAACGAAATTCAACTTTGCTGCTTTTATGTTTTTTATATCAGTGAAGGGGAAACACATTTCACCATAATAACGTAAAAACCAACACAATTCCAGCTATCGGTATAATCGCAAATGCAATTAGATCGAGTTTACTACCAGTTTATAACAGATTTCACTAGCAGAAAAGCAACTGGATTTTTATTGTTTTATGGTAGTAACCCCTAGAAATGTGAGGTGTTAATAGTGTATCTCTGCCTTTATGGTGTTGTTTATTCAGTTGCTACATGCGTGCAGCTTTGTTTATGCGTATCAAGCGTGCCTCCTCGTTTTGTTCCCTAAAAATGAGTAAAATACTTAATTAAAAGGTGTGAAAAGGAAGCGTCCTGGTGAAGACACTGCAGATTCAGAGAGAAAAAGAAAAGCAATTATCGATAAACAGAGGCGGACTGGGTCAAAAATTCTTACCCGGGAAAATTTATAGTGGCCTCATACTATGGTTTATGGCCAAAATCACACTGGCCCACCGGGGTTTCCCCCGGTAAGGCTTATGGCCAGTCCGCCTCTGTCGATAGAGAAAAAATATAAAATTGTGAAACACTTTGAGCGAAATGAAAGACCATGTGATATTGCACGTGCTACAGGCCTAAACGAAGCAACGGCGAAAAGCACATGACAATTGCAAACTTGACAGGTTGAAAATTGAAAAGGGCTCAATTGTAAAGGGCTTAAAAATTTTAGAAAACATAGACTCCAACGAAGAACGCATTATAGCTACAAAGCAAGGAATAAAAAAATTATTAGCTTGCTACGAAGAAATTCTGCATGAAAAAAAGAACGCGCTGTGTCGTCAGACGAATTTGTTAGATTTTAGAAGCCATCGACATCGAAATAACTTTTTAACGTAAGTCATTTGTTTTTTAATACATATTTTGTATTAATATGTATAAAGAACTGCAATTTTATTAATATTTTTCTTCTAAACTAGTGTTTTTGTTAGTCCTTGGTCCCAATTAAGCAAAATTTATATGTATTTATATGCAAAGTTGTACCCCGACTTACGCGAATTCGACTTACGCGATTTTCGTCTGACCCACCTATCGCGTAACTTCGGGGTATTACTGTACTCATCTTAGTCACTAGGCCTATTCACACTCATATTCTCAATTTTGTTTTCCCTGTGCTTATATCACACCAAAGTGACTCAACATTGCACTGGTTACGTATGTCGACTGGATGCACTGCCTTAGATTTAATATACTTCTTAATTAAGAGCATAACCCCCCCCACCTCTTCTGTCCTTCCAGTATATAGTATACTCCCCACATTCAAATTCAGCATCACTTATGTCTGAGCTATCCCTACAATGTCTTCATTTGATGACTTAATTAGTACTTCAAATTCATGAAGTTTATTTACAATGCTCCTGGCATTAGTGTACAGGCAAGTATACATGCACATTTACTTACTCTTAGTTACTCTTACACAACTCATGTTCACTTGTTCCATGATGACCTACAGCAGGGCTTGAAATTCCTGAAACCTTGCTTTCTAGGCTGCTGCATTTTACAATAGAAACAGTGCAAGAATCATCTTCACCTTTTCTTGCAGCTCTGGTTAATTTAATTAGTATGTGTATCCCACTCTCCCCCAAGCTAGCCATTTTCCATCCAACCCATCACTGCCTTGATAACATTGGCAAATATTCTTGCATCCCATCCCCGTAAAAACAGTCGTTCCTATTAACAAGCACAGACCATGCTATGAAAAATGAAAAATTCTACCCCATGAGCCATGCTCATTCTCTCCTGGGCTGAATTGATTGACAAGGCTCTCAACATATACTCCCTCCTGTCATGTCTAGGCAGAATTGCAGACACTTTCACATTCGGTCCTAACTTTTCCCCAATATTTCCCTGTACTTGTTAAGTAAGTTTTCTGATCTCCTACTCTTATATCATTAGTGCCAATGTGTACAATAATATGTTTTGTGCCATTAAAATATATCTGCTCTACAACATCATCTCCTTTTGCTCATGGCAGACATACAGTGGTCCTATTTCACCTATCCTTCTTGCACAATATATTTCCAGTTTCCCTGACAATAGAGTCACTGACAGTAACCACCTCCTGTGTGAGCAGTGCATTTTACCTTCGCGATTACTGCTGTGTTGCCTGATGCACAAGTGTGCGAGCTTGTGCATCAGGCTTTAATGACACTAATGACAGTACACTTCTGCAACGGGATCTAGAAAAGTTGAGCAGATGGGGTGGCAAATGAAGTTTAACATTGACAAATGTAAAGTACTACATATGGGAAACAGTAATCCCAGAGTAACATATCAACTCTGTGGTACTACACTGACAGTGGTAGAGAATGAAAAGGACCTGGGGGTAATGTTGCAGGTGGATATGAAGTTTTCTGAACAGTGCAGATGGTCTGCAAGAGTAGGTCATGGTGTCTTGTCAATGATATACAGGAATTTTTCTAGCAGGGATAAGGAGGTGATTATCCCCTTGTATAAGGCCAATGGTCAGGCCACACCTTGAGTACTGTATACAAGTCTGGAGGCCTCATTTCAAGAAGGATGTAGAGCTGTTGGAATGAGTACAGAGAAGGGCAACAAGATTGGTGAACAGAACAAAGGGTTGCTCTTACGAAGAAAGGCTTAAGTTTTGCAAATTACAGTGTCTGGAGACTAGGCACCTGCGAGGTGATCTGATTGAGGTGTATAAAGCCTTGAATGGTTTGAGCATGCTCAATGCTAATGGGATTCTTCCTCTTGCTCAGAATAATCGCCTGAGAGGGCATAAATTCAAACTGAGGAAAGATGGTTGTAGGATAGATGTGTGGAAGTTTGCCTTTAGCCAGCGGGTGGTTGATTGCTGGAACAAACTTCCATCTGTCGTAGAAGTTGATAGCTTAAATAGATTCAAGGCAGAACTTGACAAACATTTGGAGCGAGGGGATGGGTGAAATAAGTTTTTTATTTTTTTTTATTTTGGCTGATGCTATAAAAGCTTGCTTTCTTGAATCATGTGCCCTTGCTAATGCTAATGTCAATACGGTAAGTTTCCGACATACATAAGAGATACATTGCAGGACTTGTTACGTAAATTGAATTTTACGTAATTCCGGAATGACTAATAAAATATTGCTACAATATTCCTCATATGCCAAAATTACAAAAACCACATATCCTCAAAAGAATGAAGAAAAATAGTCATATATTTTTCAATTAATTAGTTATATATATAAATTGTTATATATTTTTAATTAGTACAATTAAAAACTTTATCTGGGGACAGTGGTGAAGTAGCTGGAGTGGCATATAAGAAAAGAAAACATAAAAGAAAGGAAAAACGCATGTTTTTATTGTACTGTAAAAACTGATATGTATTTCGTTGCCTTGGTTATTATAGTTGTCTTCATTAGTGCCCATCCCCTCCCGTATTCCTTCTTTGCTTTTTATTATTGTGTTCACTGTTGACACTGACAAATCTGAATGCCGTGCGATACTTGTGAATGTTTGACTATTTTCATACATCCTCATTATTTTAATTTTCTGATCCAAATCGATCGCTTTCCTTTTCTTGGTAGATTTACTAGTGCTGCTATCACTTATTCTGTTGGTTGGCGCCTTGATAATGGTCAAAATGAAGCTTTCTGTAAAGAACTTCACAGGGTTAAGGCAGAAACACTACTATTATTTCACACAAAGTTCACATTTTATTAAAGCACATTTTTGGAGGTCACTACCATAGAACAATTTGCAGTTTTTGGTTTATTGGGCTTTTCTGTTAGTGCAATCTAACAGAAAAGTCCAATACCGATGGCTGGAATTCTGTGGGTTTTTATGTTATTATGGTGAAATGTGTGTCCCCTTCACTGAAATCTTCAGTCATATATAAAAACATAAATAAATTTTCAGAATCTTCTCTTCATTCCTATTTTTTAAGCTTTATAAACTTGTTACTGCATGCGAAAATTTATTTTTATTTTGTTACACAGAGCATTAAAAACTACGATAAATGAATTAGCTTTCGGCTGGGTGGCAGCCTTCATCAGATTAAAATACTTGGGTTCCCCTGTCAGCTCCGTCACAGCAAACATCGTGATGGAGGAGTTAGAGGGACGTGCGTTTACACACGCACCGGATCACATCGCCTTTTGGTGTCGCTATGTAGACGATGTGTTCGTAGTGATCCCTAGAGACTCAGGTCAGCGACTCCTAACCCACCTCAACTCACTGTCGCCCTTCATAAAATTCACGATTGAGCTGGAGTCGAACAACTCTATACCATACCTAGATACACTTGTCCGGCACGAAGACACATGCTTGAAGACGACAGTTTATCTTAAGCCTATGTGTGCTGGCCAATTTACCAACTTCCAGTCAGCACACGCACGGGGCCACCTCCTCTCAACCGCCCTAACCTTGCTAACTCGCGCCTGGACACACTCCAGCTCTGCAGATGAAAGGCGCAAAGAGATCACCAGAGTCAAAGTAGACCTTATGAGGTGTGGCTACCCCATCGACGTCCTTAACAGGTGTGGCTACCCCATCGACATCCTTAACAGGTGTGATCTACAAGCACGCAACAACGTGACGACCAACAGCAACGCCAACAGTGACGAGTCATCCACGAGGGCATTCATCCCATACTACCCCAACCTGTCACAGCAGATCGGTAGAATCCTAAGATCGCATGGGATAAAGTGCATCCAACTCCCAGGCAAGAAACTGCATTCTCTCCTTTCCAACATAAAAACACCTGTCCCCACCCTTCTACAGAGTGGTTTGGTCTATCGCATCTCTTTCCGTGACTGCACGAGCTGCTACTTTGGAGAGACTGGACGTCGACTCGAGAAACGCCTCTCAGAACATAAAAGGGCGATCCGTTTGGCGGATGTAGAACACTCAGCTATTGCCGAGCATGTCTGGACAACCCACCACGACATCGACCCACACCGCGATGTCGTGGTTGTGGACAAGTCCCACCGTTACCTAAGGCGCACCTGGTTGGAATCGTTAAGTATAAAATGCTCGGATACCTCGTTGAACAGGAACAGTGGTTGTCAACTTAACCCCATCACAGAAGCAGTAATTCTGTCCATAGACAAACGCTGGCCACGTCACCACCATACGTCACAGCCACAAACATCAACAAACAATTAACCACGTGCCTCACGCACCATCCTGGCAGTGCATCTCTATTCCAACTGCCATTCAAAGTATTTTAATCTGATGAAGGCTGCCACCCAGCCGAAAGCTAATTCATTTATCGTAGTTTTTAATGCTCTGTGTAACAAAATAAAAATAAATTTTCGCATTATGAATCCAGAGCACGTAGGCCTGTTTTATTATTGTTACTGCATATTTCACTTGTTCAATTTGTGTTTGCCATGTTAGTCATTATTGATTGCTTATTTCTATTTTTACTGTTTTAAATTTTAAAATCTTAAAAAAAAAAAAAAAAAATGAGCAAAAAAAAATTTCCTTAAGTTTGAAGTTGCGTAAGTCTGGAACTTACTATATGTGTAGGTTGTGCTGGGTGGGAAATAAGTCCACTTAACCTACAAAAAAAAAAAAAAAAAATTGTATGTGCTGTCCTATTGAGGTTATTGTATTGAGTGGGATAAGTGTGTGAAAATGGGGAATGAATGAGAATGTCCTATAAATGTTGTGTTGTACCCTGAATATGTATATTAAAAAAAAAAAAAAAAAAAATCTTGCAGGTTAAGTTTTATAAATGTGTGAAAAAAGGAAAACGTAAAATGTGATGTTTTGTAGTTGTCATATTTAGGTGGCACCTGTGTCCTGTCCTGTGTATCTACAATCACATATACAAGATGACAAATGTGTGAGAGACTTATGTGCTGTTTTTCCTTCTGCCCTTAAATACATTAAAAAAAATGTATGGGATTTGTGTATGTATAAGTATGACTGGTGGGCAGTTGGGCCGAGTGCATGTAGTGTGTGTGTTTTGACAGTCTCCCTAATTTGTTCCAGTGGAGAACCCTCTTAGGGAACTGCCTTTCACTTGCTGACATCATTCCTCCTGATATGAGGCATGGCGTTGGATATGCTGAGGCCAGCTTCAGCTGGCCTGAGCAATGTGGGATTACTATCAGAGAAGCACAGCATGTCAATAACATTGCTATCCCCTTCCCACATAGAGTACCCTGGCCGTATGACTTTATTCTCCCTACTATCTTTCCCTTCTCCACCTCCCAATCCAGTGTATTTGTCTGGCGAACTTTGCCACAACAAATCTTTCTCGACAGTCCTCCTCCCTGTGGAAGATAGGCTCCAACAGGAGTGCCACTCTAGCCCTTCAACTTCTTGTTTCTAGGTGGAAAGCCTTTCTGTCATCTACCTTATCTTCGTGTGTTCCTCCCCTGCTTCCTTTTTCACTTTCCAGAGTTTTGTACCCTGACCCTCTCTGGCAAGTTCAGATGTTGTTCAGGGTTTGTCCCCACCACACCAATGCAACCAAACACTATACTATGCAGACAGAGTTGCAGTACAAACTCTTTACAGAGTTCTTTCTTAGTACAAACTCTTCAGGGTGCCTCCGTAGCCAGGTGGGAAGGAGTAGCAATGCGTAGCACACGCTTCTTGATTAGACCGGGGTTCGAGCCCATCACCACCAAATACTGAGGATGTGGAAAGGTCAGGGAATGACCACCGCATTTCCCGGAGCAATATGGCCTTAGTTGCTAATGCTCCTAAAAATCAAACAACAAAAACAAACTCTTTACAGAGTTCTTTCTCAGTACAAACTCTTTACAGAGTTTGTACTGAGAAATTTAAACTGAGAAGTTTGTACTCATGTCTCAGTACAAACTCTGTAAAGAGTTTGTACTGAGACATGAGTATACAAACACTGAGTTGTAGGAGCCCCCCGGTGATGTTTGACAATCAGAACTATACACTATATACACCAGTTTCATTTAGTGTTGTTGAATTATAGTTCAACTAAATCTTTCTGAAGTTATGTATACTTTTTGGGTATTTGTTCAGTTTTCCCACCTTTATATCAGATTTTTAATACTATCATTTACTGCTTTTTTTTTTTTTTTTTTTTTCATTTACTGCTACTCTTTTTACTACTTTTACTATTTAATTCTATCATTCACTTTATATTATGGACAGAAACAAAAGCCAACTCTGTGGGTCCCCACTTCTGATATTGATATATTCAGAGCAGTGACCAATAATAACTGTTGTTTTCGACAACTCTGCCAACTTTTATATATTATAATATCTTATCCCTAATCCTATATTGTACCATTAATTTCACCATTGAGGAGGTGCATTTCATAGCTCTGTATGAGAGATATTATTAAGTATTTCAGCTAATTTGAAATTCTGTTCCACAGTATATATATATTTTTTTGTCTCTATGTTAAAGGTTATCATAAAGATCTGATACAGCAGATTATGATGGAAGTTCTATTGCAGATGTCAGTAAGTGGAAATAATCCATTCCAGGCCCTTCAGTACTCTGTGCCACCACTTTCTCCACTTATTACATGTTCAGGTGCTGCATCAAGGTAAAAGATAGTTTTGTGACATTTTAAGTTATGCATTAAATTAAAACAAAATGTTTCTGTGGTTGTTCAGTTAAATTCTGAGGAATTCTGCTTTGATTTAGAAAATTGAAATTCTGCAGGCATGTATGCATATTGGTATGCATTTTGCATAATGATATTAGGAGAAAGAAAAAATTCCAAAAACTTCATTTTTCTTTTCCTCCCCTTTTTTTTTTAAATTTAAGAAGCTTTATATTTTTTTTTAACTTGTAAGGCCACATGTAATTTAAACAGTGATTTTGATGAAATGTGCAAAAGGGAAATGTTTTTATATTGCTTATTCCTATGTTTTTGATTTTCTATTTTAAACTTATTGTAGTGGTGGATTATTGTACAGCAACCATTCATAAGGTCCAGGGTCATTTGCAAAAAGTGTCAGTTATCATATTATTATTATTAGCCGTATAGTGTAAGGAAGCCTGAGGTTTATGCTGCACTAGCCAAAAAAAATTGGGTACCCTGAGAGAGAGAGAGAGTGTATTAATGTCTAGTGACACCAGGGGTTCCTCCATCTCTGCATTGCTTTCATTGTGAGTGTACCAGTTCGCTGGGAATTGCCAGAGATTTAAAAGTGTGTGGGATTTGTATTTATGTGATGTTGTTTAGCTGCTGGACCCCTGCTGAGGCCAAATGTTGCCACTCTTTCGCCCCGTGGAGGCAGACCAGGAATGCAGTAAACTTGGTTACTCTGACAGGTCCTGCCATGTAATTTCCTGAGATTTCAGCATCTAGGACCAAAAAAAAAAAAAAAATAAAAAATAATTTCTTTTTTGACTAATCAATTGCGTTTGAGGGTGGTGTTGCTTGAATTTGAAAGGGCCTAAATATGGGGGAAAGGTGATTTGAACTTGTTTAAATTTAGGTGTGTGGGGCTTTCGCTAGCATATAGATGGAGAGGGGAGGTAGACTGAAGACTGGGGGGTGGAGAAAGGCCGAAGTATGGAGCCTATAGAGAAGGCAACCCTAGGTTTCAGTGGGGCATGCCCATTCCCCACCAGAGCAGAAAAGTGGGGGTGGTGTGGAGGGGAGGAGATAGGAAAAAAAACAAAAACCATCCCTTCCCTCCCCCCAGGGAAATGTAATTCAAAGATGAAGGGAGCTAGGATGCCTTCTTCAAGTCACCATATGGCATTTGGCAGCTAAGCTGCACTTTGTTTCGTCATTTCTAGTTGGATCATTTATGGGGCTAGCCCCGCCCTTGTATTTTCTTATTCTTGCTTCGGGTGTTTTCTTTGGGGAGATTGGTTCCTTATTTGTCTCAGGATGCTGTGACCACCATCGTTGTTTGGCTGGGTCAGGTTATCTCAATTTGTCTTCAGTCAGTTGTTATATTAGTTGTTTCACAACTCGTCACATTAGTTCTCGGTGCTCAGGTGTCGGCTCAGAGGATGGTGCCATTTATCAGTTCAGTAATATCCATCCTGGGTTGTAGAGTTGACTGGTCGTCCGTGCCTCATGTGTTTGGGTCCCACATAGGAGCAGGGTCTCATCTCGTTCATTGAGTGCTCAGAAGGATTGTTCATTGTAGTTGAGAGTGAGAGTCATACACCTACCGGGCAAGCCAGGTGGGTAAAGTGCCTGCCTGGCAACCCAAAGGTCGTGGGTTCGAATCCTGCCTCGGGCTTGGATCAGAGTAAAATGCAAAAACTTTGGGAGGTGCATTATGGCCACAGAAGCCGATGCACCAACAACTAACAAAAAAAAAAAAAAAAAAAAAAAAGAGTCATGCTCTATCTCTTGGGATGTCTCATCCTTGTGTGGTTTTGCTTATGACATTCTCTTCAGTGGATCTTCTTGTCAGTTCCTAATCCCATTTTGAGTTCTTCTTGTGAAGAGGTCCCAGGCAAATCTGGACAGGATTTGGTATTCGTCCCTTGAATCCAATAGGTGATGTTCTTGCTGCTGGAATATGAATCTTAGTCTCGTTATGAAAATTCCCCTCAGGTCCTCATATATGGGGTACTGGTACATCAGATGCTCCCAGCTTTCTCTTTCTCCACAAGGACAATTTGGATCATGGAGTATACCCAGCGTGGTGAGTTCGTCATTAAAGGTTCTGTAGCCAGTCAGGTCAGAATGAAGGTTGTGTAGAGGCCTGGGTGGAGCCATGCAGGCAACTTCAGGTAGGTTTTTTTCTACAAGGGAGATGAATTTCCTCATTACCTCGCCCTTGTGCAATGATGGATCATCCGGTCTGCCTCGTTTGTTTCAGGTGTGCCTGCAATTGTGCTTTCTCTTGTTTTTCTCCATTTGCCGGTTCTGTTGTATGCTCCAAGAAGGTAATGGTAATCCCTTTCGTTATGTAGTATGTCAGGCCACATCTAATGATTTCCAGGTCCAGCACAGAGGCACTCCAGAACCTGGAGTGCCTCTGTGCTGACTGTATTACAAGCACGTGTTTTCAATAATATTGACCATTGTATTGAGTTAAGGATCCTTTTGTTGGTTACAGTCATCATTTCGTGGTAGAATGTGGCAGCTGCATATGTGATTATGGGGATAAAAGTGGCTTTGTAATAAAGAGCTAGTGTTCTTTTGTTTAGTTCTCAGTCTACCATGGCAGCACATTTTCTAATTTTATTTGAGTTGTATGAGGTGTGGCTTGAACATGAGCTTTGTGTTGAGAATTATGCCAAGGTATCTCATTTGGGTCACGAACCTGATTGTGGCTCCATTTATTTTTATCTGCAGGGCCTCCTTGGATCAAGGGTTCCCCTGAGGAGTATAATGTTGTTTTGGTGGGCGATATTACCAGATTCGCTTCTGTACATTCGTGCAGATTGATGAGGGCTCTGTTTGCTGCTATTTCCAGTTGAGCTCTGAAGTTAGCTGCCACTGTCAGTATGAGGTCGTCGGCGCATGCCTGTGACTTGGCATCTCCCAGGTCGATATGCAGGAACTCATCGAAGATGAAATTCCACAACACTGGGCCCAAAACTGACCCTTGCGGGCATCCTTTGTGTACTTCTCTGACTAATCTTTGGTAAGGGGGTTATAACTTCTATCTTTTGCTGTGAAAGGTAGGAGCTGATGGCATTAAAGAGGTTTGTTAGAGTTTGCACCTGTTGGAGTCTGCCAAGGACACTCGGCCACCAGAGGGAGTCTAACGCCCTGGCAAAGTCCACCGAAATGGCCAGGAAGTATTTGCTTTGGCATTCTTCCACTGCAATGAGGAGATTCCTCACGGCGTCTGTTGTGGAGGATCCAGGCTTGAAGCCATATTGGTTTGGTGCATTTAAGTCCGCTGCTGTATAGTGTTACTGTAGTCACTTGTGTAGGAGTCTTTCATAGAGTTTACTTGCCATGGTTAGGAGTGCTATTGGCCTTTATGATTCTGGTTGCTCAGGGTTCTTGCCGGGATTTTTGAGGATTAATTTTAGACTAGCTGTCCTCCACTGTTTTGGGAAGTATCCCACTTTCAGACAGCAGTTATATAGTTGCAGAAGTAGATTGTGTGCCAATTCAACCACTTGCTTGACGATCTCAGGTTCCATCTGGTCTGTGCCAGGGCACTTTTTGTTTCTAATCCTTGCTGCCGCCTGCTGCAGCTCTTCCAAGGTGAAGGGGGGTTTCTGTGCTTCTGAATCATAGTTATCATTCTGGTGGCAGAGTTCTCGCTGTTGTTCAGTTCTCAGCACCACTTGCTCCCTGTAGATAGTATCCAGGATGTTGTTTCTCGATTCCATGTAGTGGTTAGCTGGCCTTGGGGAGTTCTAGTTGTTATGAGTACCTCATCTCTAGGGAGTTTGTTTGTCGTGACCTTGTACACTACTCCCCAGGGGTCATTGTTTCCCATTGTTTTCACTAGTTGTTCCCATGCATTTCTTTTACTTCTCTGAATCTTGTCTGTATACTGGTTTCTTGCCGCCCTGTATAGTTGTTTTAGTGCCTCCATCTTGTGCGCTGGCTACGTTCTGCAAGCTCGCTGGAAGTCCTTTCTACTTCTTGCTACCTCCTTCTTCAGTTCCTGTACCTCCAGGGACCACCATGGGACTGCTCCGGGCATAGGATTTTTTCTTTTTATTGCAATTTGGGTGACATTTGTTATGAGATCTGTAGTCTTGTTGCCAGGCATCCGGCTCAGGCTCTGCTTGGATTTATTGATATCTAGAGTGGATTGCTTCAGTGAGCGTTTCTGCAAAGAGGTTCCAATCAGCTTTGTTGATGACGAACCTATTGAGCTGCTGCCTAGTTGCTGAAATTCTGGCAAGGTTTCTTTTGATCCGGAAGGTGATTACTCGGTGGTCTGATGTGGTCCAAGAGTTCTCCACCCCCCAGTCTGTGACATGTAAGGCCAAATTGGTTGTGGCAAAGGAGATATCAATCGTCGCCTCCCACTATGGGTTGCAAAATGTCAGGAGCTGGTTCAGTTTGTTTAGGACAGTCAGCCGTGATCCAGAGAGGAAGTCTTCCAGGAACTCCCTGTTGTGGGTCCCTCTTCTATCCTCTGTGGTGCTGTGCCATGTTGCTGATCCGCAGTTGATGTCTGATCCAGTGATTATTTTTTGGTCTGGTAATATTTCTAGGAGGTGCTGCATGTAGTTCGTAGCTGGAGTGATATCCTGTCCCGGTCGGCATTACAAGGAGACCACAAAGAAGTCTCCAATTGGCGAGATCACGTGGGCACAGACTGCCCACGACGTACAGAGCTGTCAGACTTTTGTCACCGTTATGTTAGGGTTTTGCACTATTATTGCTGACCATGGGGTGACACCATCCTTTTGGATGAGTTTTTAGGCTAAAGGGTATCCTCTTATCTTTTTACCATGAGTGGATGGCTCCTGAATTAGAAGGATATCACCCTCTCCTCATTGGCCTTCAATCTCAGCTGGTCAGCAACTGCTTTAGTCCTCTGCACATTTTGCTGGAAAATCTTAACCTCTGTGCAGTTATATATATTTTTAGCATGTCTCTATAATTGGTTCTGTTTTTGTATATTGCTTTAGCTTTAATATAACACGGACACATTTTTGTGTTTGCAGTTCGCGCATGTAGGGTTGTTGCTCTTTTTTTGGACAGTTTCTGAACTCGTGCTCCTTTCTCATGCAGTGTTAACAGGTCGAAGCTTTCTGTGCACACGTGTGGGTGGTAAGTGTAAAGTATTCATTGTGTAATGGCCCTAGGGGTTTCCCCCATCTCCATGTTGTGTACTCTGTTTGTGAAACACAGAAGACTGTGAAGGCCAGAGATTTTAAAAAGTGTAAGGGTACATGTTTATGTTGTGTTGTTCCTCTGACCTTTTAGCCGTTGGGCCCATAGTGGGACCCCCCCATTGCCCACACTTAGCCCCGAGGAGGCAGGTCAGGCGTAGAGGGATCGCATTAGAAGTAAGTACTCTGGCAGGCCCTGCCACCTAATTTCCTAAGATTTCAGTGGCAAGGACCTTAAAAAAAAAATAATAATATTAAAAAAAAAATGAATAAATAAAATGCATATTCAGTTAGAGTAGGGGTGAAGGCTGAGGAAGGGGGGGGCAAATAGAAATATGGGGATGATAGGGAAGGCAACCCCAGAAATGTCAATGGGGACTGGCCCCACCAGGAGAAAAAGGAGGTGGCAGGGAAGGGGAGGAGACAGAATCCCCTCCCTCTCCCTACCAGGGGAGGGGGGATTAAAGTGAACCACGTTAGGGTACCCGGTTCGGAATGCTAGTTGACCAAGAAAAGCAGTTGACATCTAATGGCATGCTGGTGGCATTGTCAGTCTTTATCTAGGAGATTGTCTTATTGGTCACATCTGTGAGAGTCAAGTCCAGTAGTATACGAACCTTTTGTCTTTCTTAGATTGTCTTAATTTGTGGGTTCTCTCTATTCAAAGGTTCTTCACTTGGTAGGTATCTTTGGTGGGTGACATCTTTGGAGAATGTATGGTAGTTCACACCAATGATGGTAATGCTGGTCAAGTTTAGCTGCCTTGTTACAGTACCATCAGGGTCCCTGGGTTCATTTGGTAGTGGGTTATCACGTTGGTGTGATTAGTTGTCTTCTCCTCAAGAAAAGCTGCTGTGCGTAGTTGGTGAGAGCTTGTTACTCTTCCTTAGTATCCAATAGGTGGTTTTCTTTGCCTTTTGGTATATAAGTCAGCTTTGTTCCCATGCATCTCTGGCATGAGGTGATCCCAGTCCTCATTTCCTCCACAGGAGCATGTTGGGTCCTCTTCTAGGCCAAAGGTTGTTAGTTTTGCCTTTATTGCACCATGGCCAGTAAGCAAATACGTGGCATACAGGCCTGGAGAAAACCATATTGGGGATTTTGGATAGACTCTGCTAATATCTGGGATGAATCTCCTGGTGATTTCCCCCCCTGGTTGAATTTGTCCAGTGGTCCTGCCACACCCGCTGCATGTGTGCTTGAAGTCTCCTCTTCTCTATTTTTTGGTTGTTGGTAAGATTCAGCTCGAATCCCAAGCAGGTCTGAGACATGCCCTTAGAAAGATGATACAACATTCCAGTTCTCACCACCTCCAGGTCGAGGGGGAGGGCCCACCAGGCTGGAGGGTGTGAGTACTCACAGTGCAGCAGGCACGAGAGATGGAGAGCAGGACCGTGCATTGAGTGGAATCCAGGATTCATCTGTTTACTGCAGTCGTAGCCTTGCCAAACCAAACTCTGGCTGCATGCGTAATCACAGGGATGAAGATAGCCTTGTAATACAAGAGAGTTCACTTGCTGAGATCCCAGTCACGACGGGATATCCTAGCAATCATGGCAGTATAGTTTCTTACTTTGGTTCTGATGTATTTGAGATGAGCTTGGAAGGAGAGTTTTCTGTCTAGTACTATGCCAAGATATTTGGCATAGCACTAGCATAGTACTCCAGTTGCTCCAACAACTTTATGGTCTTGTTACCAATTTTAATCTGTGGTGGTCTTGTAATACAGAGAGTTCCTTTAAGAAGCAGAGAGTTTGTTTTTGATGGTGATATGGTCAATCAGTTTTTTTTTTGCCCAGTCCTGGAGGATTTGGAGTGCATGGTTTGCCAAGGTCTCAACCTGAGCCCTGGAATTTGCAGCCACAGGATGAGGTCATCAGCGAAGGCTTGTGAACAAACCTCCCCAAGGTCAAGGCATAGAAATTCGTCGATCACCATGTTCCATAAGGTCGGCCCCAGCACCGAGCTCTGGGGCAACCATGGTGTATCCATCTTGTGAGTTTCTGATAAGGAGTGTTTACTGTGATCACCCTATTTGAGAGGTAGCTTTTCATGATAATGAACAAATTGTCCAGTACATTTGCTTGCCTGAGTCTGCAGAGGATGCTCGGCCACCAAAGGGTGTCGAATGCCCCCGCAAAATCAATTGTAATCATCAGGAAGTATTTCCTGTCTGCTTGGCGGGTCTCAGTGAGCAGTGCCTATAGAGCATCAACCGTGTAGAGCATGCAGAGCCTGTAGAGCATCAACCGCTTACTCATAGTGGCTTTGGATCCATACATGGAGGAGATGCTCTAGGAACTTGCTGCATACCGACAATAGAGCTATCGGCCTGAATGAACTTGGTAAATGTGGTGGTTTTGTCGGATTTTTAAGGATCAATTTCATATTTGCAACCTTCCAGTCATCCGGGAAGGTGCTAGTGTGTAGGCAGATATTGAATAGGTGCAGCAATAGCTCTGGGGCAAGCTCCACAACCTTCTTCACAATCTCAGGCTCGAACAAGTCAGGCCCCAGACATTTTTTCCCTTTGATAAAAGCTGCTGCGGCTAGGAGTTCTTCCTGTGTGAACTGTGGTTCAACTTGTCCAGTCCAATAGGTTTCATTTTCTCTGCTGATCTCATGCTGCTCAGTTGTTGTTGGATTAATGTTTGGATGAAAAACGTTGTTTAAGATATTTGAGACCGAGTCCATCCACGTGGTGGTTAGGTTTCCCTGTGGGGTTTCTGTAGCGGTGTTCACTTCCCCCCTGGGCAGTTTGTTTGTGGTGATTTCGTACACCCCCCCCCAAGGGTCAGAATTTCCCGTGTAAGAGACAAGTCGCCCCCAGGATTGCTGCTTTGATTTCTATATTCTTTCTGTATATGCGTTTCTTGCTGTTCGATATACTTGTTTAAGTTCTTCGACCTCCACATCAGGCCAAGATCTCGTGCTTTGGAACACTTTCCGTTTGGCTTGTACCTCCTTTCTCATCCTTTGAAGCTCCTCGTTCCACCAGGGCATCGCTCCTGGAGAAGGTTTTTTCCTTTTAATTGTGGCATTGCAGACTTGTGTTAATAGGGTGGTAATCTCTTTTTGAAGAAGGTGTGGATTTTGAGTTTGCCTGAGTCCGCTTACTGAACGTGTCCCAGTTTGTTTTTTCTATTGCATATCTATGTTGCATTACTCTGGAAATGGGTTGTCTATTGCGGTTTTTTGTGATCCTGAATGTAATGGCTCGGTGGTCCGAGGTTGTCCAATCATCTTCCAGTCGGAGATATAGCTGGCTGTTTCTTGTAGCAAGAGAAATGTCAATGGTGGCTTCCCAAAGGGTGCTGCTGAAAGTGATGAGGTTGTTTGGCTGATTGAGGATTCTGAAAGAGGAGTTACCCAGGTAGTCCTCCAGTCTTTGGCCGTTTGTTGCTCCTCAATGGTTTGGTGTTGTGCTGTACCACACGGGAGACCTGCAGTTTACATCTGCCCCAACAGTAATTCTCCCTTCCTCATGGGAGAGTGTTTAGTACACTTTGAAGGTATCTTATAGCCCTGATAATATCTTTGCCTGGACAGCAATATAGAGCGACGACGTAAAAGTTTCCAAGTGCTGTAATAATGTGAGCACA
This sequence comes from Mastigoproctus giganteus, assembly GCF_048544385.1. Taxonomy (NCBI): domain Eukaryota; kingdom Metazoa; phylum Arthropoda; class Arachnida; order Uropygi; family Thelyphonidae; genus Mastigoproctus; species Mastigoproctus giganteus. The sequence continues at coordinate 172,796,823 of NC_143576.1, forward strand.
TACAGCCCAGGCTGTGCAAAGTTGGGTTATCTTTGTGGCTGTGATGTCAGGGTTTCTTACAACTATTGCTGCCCAGGTGTTTTCCCCTTCCACCTGGATGACTTTGTGGTCGAGGGATAGCCTCTGACCTGGTTCTTATGGGCGTACGTCTCTTGCAGGATAATTACGCCTGTGTTGTGTTCCTCTGCCCGAATCCTGATTTGGCCGACCACAGCCCGGGCCTGTTGTGCATTAATTTGCATTATTTTTACCTTTTTGAAGTTAAATTTTTTAAGGTGTCTCCCCATAATCAATTCGTTGTTGGTGCTGACCCTTGGCTTTTATATATGTTGGACATATTCTGTCTCTGATGGAATGTGCCGAGTCCATTTTGAAACTTTTACAGTTCACACAAATAGGATCTTAGGTTTTGTTAGGACAGCTGTTAAATTTGTGGCCTTTTTCAGCACAATGGCCACACGTTGGCACTGTATGGATACAAGTGTGTGAGGTGTGGCCGAACCTGCAACACTTGAAGCATTTAGGCACAGCCACATGTTCGTGAAAGCGGTGACTGCCCCAGTGTATGTATACCCTTGCTTGATTGTTTAGGACCTTCCAGGCGATTGGGTTGAGTTGAACAATCCAGTTTTTGCCTCCTCCTCCTTTGACTTTTTTCGAGTATTTAGGTGTGATTAAGGCATCTGTCTGGGAAGTACTCCTGCAAGTTCCTACAGTATAGTTCCTCAGTGAGTTGCTGTGGGGTCAGGTTGTCACTGAGGTCAAAAATGATGACAGAGGGCCCAACTTTTTTTTCCGCCTCTGCCTTTAAACCCATTGTCGTTATTTTTGCATTGGTGAGGGGATCTCCCAGTGATGCTGCTGTTTTCCAGATTAGCATCACTGGGATCTACTGCCCATACCTTGGTTCCAGGGTTACATCGTTGGAATCCGGCGTGTGCAGCCGTGCGCCGCGACCCGTGGAATTTGGAAAGGGGGATCCTGGTGGTTGAGGGGCCCTTAATACACCACTTTGGCCCCTGCTTCGACAAGATGGGTGGTCCCGGACTGGCCCGACTGGGATCAATTGGTGGGTAATTCTTACTGCTAGGGTCAACTGCGTTCCAATAAGTCTCCCTCCCTTTGGTCCTGGGACGGGATCAAGGCTTATTGGAAACGTGGGTATGTTGCCTCTAAGCTAACTTGGCGTCCCATTCGTGTACGCAGTACCTGCTAGTTCACGAGTGGGCATCCCCTCATAGGGCTCCGTGGTGGGTGAGGTACTTAGGGCATCTGAAATTTTTATCTTACTCCTATGAGTAATTTAAATCCCTCTTCTTCTGGGGCCCCAACAAGGCCTCTACCTAATCGAGACGATGATATAGAAAACACCTCTGCAAAGAGTCAGGACTGAGGATACACCACCATCACCATCAGTGACACTGCTTTTCCTCATTCTCCATTCCACCGGAGAGCAGTCAATTGGAAAGATGTCACCCTTCTTTATCCAGAAAGGATTAGAAGGGTTGGCAGGTTCACCAAAATCCGTTAAATTACTGCGTTCTGGCTACCTTTCGGTTGAAGCCTCCAGCACAAAACAAGCTGAAAAAATCTTGAACTTTACATCCATAGGGGGAATACCTATCACCGTAACTCCCCACAAAACTCTGAATTCTTCACGAGGTGTTATATCAGAGTGGGACCTTCTTCGTGTTTCTGAAGAAGAGATCTGCTCTGAATTAAAAGACCAAGGAGTGACAGCTGTCAAGAGAATATCGATATGGAAGGATGGGAATCTCGTCCCTACCTGAGTTCTCATCCTCACATTCAACACCCCACAGCCTCCAAGTTCCATCAAGGCAGGCTATCTAAACTGTCCAGTGAGGATTTATATCCCAAACCCACTGCGGTGTTTTAGATGCTAAAAATACGGCCACTCACAAACATCTTGTCGTGGTAACTCTGCCTGTGCTCGATATGGTGTTAAAGACCACAAGAGCAAGGAATGTTCAGCTCCAAAACCGACCTGTGTCAATTGCCAAGGAGAGCACCCCGCCTACTCTAGAGCATGCCAGCAGTTGAAAGATGAAAAAGAAATCCAAAAATTGAAAACAGAGCTGAATATCTCCTACCCAGAGACCAGAAAACGTATCTAACCAATAAATAGTGGGAAAAAGGTTTCTGTAAGTGCACTATCGGGACACAAACTGAGATGACTGTACCACCAAGAGAGTCATTCACTCCGATTGCACACTATTTATTGAGTTCACAAAAGCCCACCAAAAAAACACAATCGGCTGCCACTCCTATATCCGTACCTCCTAGTGCTCCACCACTACCAAAACCAAGTGGTAAAGAGCCAACAGTAATAACAGAAACAATGGATGCAGAGACAAGGAGGTACCGGATGAGTCAGTCTTGGAACTCTTTGCGGAGGAAGAAATGGACACGGGACAGCGTCCATTCTTCCCGAAAAAAGATAAATCCAAGACTGACAAAAGTAAGCCCTCTGCACCTCGGAAGCCGCCTGATGGACCCACCAAGCCAAAATAATGGCTAAATTCCTACAGTGGAATTGTCGCGGATTCCGGCGAAATACCGGTGACATCAAGGCACTCCTGCAAAAGCATGAGCCAGTTTGCTTTTGCTTGCAGGAGACTTATCTAAAGGCAAATGATAACCCCACCATGCATAACATAACATTTTTTCGTAAGGACAGAATTGCGGATGGTCCTGCTCATGGAGGAGTGGCTATCCTTGTGGGCAACCAGACCCCAATTCAGCCCTTGCTAATTACAACTAGCATAGAGGCTGTTGCAATTCACCTTACAGTGGGATTTTTATTAACTGTGTGCTCTATTTATTTGCCACCTGGGACTGACATCTCCCAGGAAGACCTTGATGATCTTGTAACGCAGTTGCATCCCCCTTTCTTACTTCTTAAGGATTTTAATGAACATAACACCCTGTGGGGTAGTTATGTCAGTCTTGGAACAGCTAACATCAGTGGAAGGGGACGAGTCATAGAGCGTATGCTAAATGACAATGACCTTTCCCTTCTAAATACTGGAACAAATACCTTCTTCCACATGCCACCCGTACTTTTTCTGCCATTGATCTCTCTATCTGCTCCCCTTCTCTACTCCCTTTGCTCACTTGGGAAGTGGAGGAGAATCCATACGGAAGTGATCACTTCCCTGTGATAACCTCGTTATACAGTGGGAGACCGTGTCTTCCTTTCAGGTTACCACGGTGGAAGACTGATCAGGTTGACTGGACTGCCTTCCAACGTCAGCAAATTTTGACCTCAGTACTGTCAGGAGCCTATCAATGATGCAGTAACATACATCACAGAAGTCATCGCAATATGCTGTTCCAAAAATGTCTGCCCGGTTTCTACCATTTTACAAACCTTGGTGGAATTTACAATGCACAGCAGCAAAAAAGGCTCAAAACAAAGCGTGGGGAATATTCTGCCGATATCCTACCACAACAAACCTTATAGCCTTTAAACGCGCACGAGCCAAAGCACACTACATCCACCGTCAGAGTCAAAAGGAATCGTGGATCCGTTTTACTTCATCAATTACTCAGTCCACTAGTACTAAGTTGGTCTGGGATAAAATCCAGAAAATGAAGGGTAAATATACATCCCATCCTTCTTCAATCCTAGATTATAATGGATACATTACTGCAGATCCAACTGCAATAGCCAGTTCTCTTGGGGAAACATTCTCTTAACATCTCTGCAACATCTTCGTATTCCCCAGAGTTCCTGGTCCTGAAATGTAAAATCGAAAAACATTTTAAGTCTAAGAGCCTTTAACCCTACAACGGGGCATTCACTATACAGGAACTGAAAAGAGCCCTCATTCTTTCCAAATCAAGTGCTGTTGGACCAGATGGCATCCATTATGAAATGAATAAGCACCTTTCACCAAAATCTATGGATTATCTGCTCCTTCTATATAACAGAATCTTTTTTGAAGGACAGTTTCCGGATTCCTGGCACAAGGCAATCTTTCTTGCCTTTGCTAAGCCAGGAAAGGATTCAAAAGTTACTATTAATTATCGTCCTATTGCTCTTACTAGCTGTCTGTGCAAAATCCTGGAGAGAATGGTTAATTTTCGTCTAATATGGTATTTAGAATCAAATGACCTTCTCTCTAACATTCAATGCAGCTTCCAAAGGAACCGATCTACTTTTGACCATCTTGGTATAGCCTTGGTCTTAGAGAGCAACTCCCCATTTTTATTAAAAACTTTTTAGCCAATCGATCTTTCCAAGTTTGTGTGGGAATCCTCACTCTCTCGTTCCTTCACCCAAGAGGAGGGAGTACCACAAGGATCAGTTTTAAGTGTCACGCTTTTTGCCATCAAAGTAAATTCCATCACAGAACAACTTCCTCCAACTGTAAACAGTGCCCTCTATGTTGATGACTTTAGCATATTTTGTCAGTCATGCAACATGAGGGTTATTGAAAGGCAACTGCAAAAAGCCATCGATCGCCTTAATTCCTGGGCACTTGCTAATGGCTTCAGATTCTCGCCGGAGAAGACCGTTTGTGTACATTTTTGTCGTAAGCGTAATCTTCATACTGAACCTGAATTAAGGCTCGGACAAAATGCTATTCCAGTAGTGGCGGACACAAAATTCTTGGGACTCTTATTTGATAAAAAGCTGACCTTTCTGGATCACATCCATCAACTTCGCACAAAGTGCACAAGAGGGCTGAATATTCTGCGCTCTCTTTACTCTACATTTTGGGGTGCGGATCGATGCACCCTACTACGCATCTACCGTGCACTTGTACAATCCAGACTAGATTACGGGTCCCTGGTATACAATTCGGCCAGAGACAGTGTACTTCGATGGCTGGATCCTGTCCATCATCAGGCTCTCCGTATCGCTACTGGAGAATTTTGAACATCTCCTGTCCAGAGCTTATACATCGAAGCAAACGAACCACCATTATCACTTCGACGTAAGCAGTTGTCTCTAAAGTATGCTTTAAAACTGAAATCCCTGCCAGACCATTCTACGTGGCCATTCGTTTTTGAGCCACGATGGGAAAATTTGTACAACACCCGTAAGACTGCCAATCATCCTTTTGGTATTTGTCTCCAAGAGCTACTCAAAGAACTTAATATTAAGGTAGACAAGGTTGCCCAAACGCCAAAGCAACCCCTTCCACCCTGGCATGCTCATGTTCCAACATGTGACTTCTCCCTTAGAAATTGGGGAAAGTCGGACACTCTATCATCTGTCTACCTGCAGCTTTATTCAGCACACTGAACTGAACGTTCTGACTTCGCGCCAGTTTACACAGACGGTTCGAAGTCGGAATCATATGTGGGATCTGCTGCTGTCTTTACAGACACCACGACATTGGAGCAGATTCCCTCTGAATGCAGCATATTTAGTGCAGAGCTGCACACTATAGAGTTAGCCTTGGATCACATTAGTAAATGCCAATACCAATGGTTCATTTTATATTCCGACTCTCTCAGCGTGTTACAGGCTTTAATTACTGTGAGATATAATTCTCATCCAGTTCTGTCTAGCATTCGGCAGAAGATTCACTTTCTCCATGAACGTGAATATGATATCCGCTTCTGCTGGATTCCTAGCCACTTTGGGATTAGTGGAAATGATTTGGCTGACAACGCAGCCAAATTAGCAATTCCCAATAATCATAGCTGCCTGTCAGTCCCCTGTACAGACTACAGGCAAACAAAACACCAAAAGATACACTCCCAATGGTAGGATTCGTGGAATAGACAGACTGCGAATAAATTATATCGTATAAAGCTTGTAATTGAACTGTGGCAGTCTAGTCTACGCAGGAATCATAAGGAGGAAGTTGTTCTTGCCTGGACCTGCATAGGACATAATCATTTGACTCATTCGTTTTTGCTGAGGGCTGATGACCCTTCTATGTGTGAGTCCTGTGGCACAATTTTAAGTATCAGACACATTTTAATTGATTGTCCAGATTTTAGCAATATCCGTTTTACCGCTTTTAATCATCTGACAGCTGTATACACTCATCAGATTTTATCCGACAATGACAATGTGTCTGCTATTTTTAGCTATTTTAAATCAATAAAGGTTTTTACTTGTATTTAAAATTTACATGTTATTGTTATTTCTTTATTGATTTGTCTTTTCTACATTTTATAGCTTTGTTATTTTATATCTTGACATGGTGACCTAATTAGGTCAGTGAAAGTTTATAAATTTTTTTTATATATCACCTGGTTTTGGCGCATTATAGCTTTAGTTGCTAATGCCCCAATAAAACCCAACAACCAACCATCTTTGGAGTTAATGGGTCTGATAACCACCAGAATCTGCTGTTTTATCAGGGTTCTCTTTCTTATATACTGGGGATTCTTTCGACTGGTCTGTGGTGGATGCCCTTGGAAGGAGGCACCCAGTTTAGAGGTTCGTAGGTTCTTAAGTACAGCGCTGGCATAAGAGGGCACTGCAAAGTAATTTTGTACGTTTATGGCAGCTTCCAGGGTTTCCCCTATATCCGCCATTTGTTAAGCGATTTTTGATAAGCCAGCTGCATTTCATGTTTGTCCAAACTTAAAAAAAAAAAATAAATAATTTTTTTTTTTTTTATTGGGGATTGGGATGCACTTGTCCTGGCTCCCTGGCCGGGACAAGTGCGTCCCAATCCCCTGCTCCCATCCCTAGCCACGAGGAGGCAGCCAGGTTCTACTATTTCAGCTATGTTAAGAAAAAAAAAAAAAAACTTTCTTCCTCCCTCTCCCGGAGCAAAAGGTTTGTTTTCTCCCTTTCTTGGGTTTACTATTGGTATACTCAGAACAATATGGTAGGGTTACGTTCGCAGTTCCTGCAGGGCCCAATCCTGTCCTGGAGCTGGCACACCCAACAATTGGTTTGGAGAGGGAGGGAGAATAATATTAGTACAAGGTTTACCAGTACAGTAACCAGTATCATGATACAGGCATACCTCGGTTAACGTTACCTCTGATAACGAAGCTTCGATATAACGAAGTCGGCAATTTCAAGCCCCATTTAACATAAAAAAAATATTCCAGTTTAATCACCTGAAATCTAAACAAACTGAAGAAATTACGGAAACCTTTGGGGCTTCTCGTGGTTGGTTCGAGAAATTTAAAAAAAACGGGCCAGGATTCATAGTGTAAAATTAACAGGAGAAGCTGCAAATAAGTTTCCAAAAAAACTAAAGGAAATAATTGAACGTGAAAATTTTTCAAATTTGGTGTTCAATGTTGACGAAAGCGGTTTGTTCTGGAAACGGCTACCAACAAAAAGCTTCATTTCTATTGAAGAAAAATCAGCTGCTGGGTTCAAAGCAGCCAAAGACCGTTTATAACGTTACTCTTTGGATCAAATGCCTCTGGCGATTATAAATTAAAATTGTTATTAGTTTACCATTCAGAAAATCCGAGGGCGTTAAAAGGTAACATAAAAATGAATTTACCTGTAATATGGAAAGCAAACAGAAAAGCGTGGGTTACCAAGGAGTTATTTACTGATTGGCTTGTTAACCACTTTTGTCCTGAAGTAAAACGGTATTGTCAAAAAAAAACAACTTTGAAGAAAAAGCTCTTTTGTTGTTAGACAATGCTCCGGGACATCCTGCTGATCATAACACGTTGGACACATGCATTCCTGTCAAAGTTGTGTTTCTTCCAGCAAACACAACTTCCCTGATTCAACCATTGGATCAGGGAGTAATAGCATCATTTAAAGCTTATAATCTGCGTCGAACATTAAGCAGTTTAACTGAACTAGAGGATAAAGAGGAAATGACAGTTAAAACTTTTTGGAAAAACTAAACCATTAAAAACGCAATTGAAAGTATTGATAGTTCTTGGAAAGAAGTCACTAAGAAATGCTTAAATGGAGTTTGGCGCAAAATATGGCCAGAAGTTGTACTAGAAGAAGAAAATAACATCCAAGAAATTAGAAATGAAGTTATCCAGATGGCTCAATCAATAGGTTTCGAAAATGTCGATGAAGAGGATGTTAGAAATTTATTGAATGCAGAAGATGATGGTTTTTCAGTGGAAGATTTAGAAAACATTGTTAGCAACGAAGACAAAGATAATGAAGACGAAGTTAAAGTTCCTGCCGAAAAAGTGTTAACAACCAAAGATTTAAAAAAGGTGCTTAAATGACATTGAAAACGTTTTAAATTTTTTTAGTGAAAATGATCCTGATTTAGGAAGAAGTGTTATTGTTAAGCGATCAGTGTTAAATGCAATAACTCCGTATAGGCAATTGTTAAATGAAAGAGAAAAAAAGCATAAGCAATCAATTTTAAAATGTGATTTCACTTTGTATGTAAGTTGACTGTTTATTTAATAAAACTTTTCTTTGTTCGAAAAAAAAGCTTTTCATTTTCTTTACGTAGGAACGTATCCCTATTCTGGCCATAGTATTTTTACCTCTGAAAACGAAGTTTCGCTTAACGAAGTAATTTCGTGGAACGCATCCTATTCGTTATTCGAGGTATGCCTGTACTTGGTTTAGTGTTTTGTCACATAATTTCCTATAAGTGGGTACGTGCTCCCCGACTCGCAGGGCTCCATCCTGACCGGAGTGGGGACACGACTGGGTGTGATGACTTCCACTTTTCTTGTGGTATTACTTTTAGTAATAGTGTCTGTTTTGACATGGCATAAGCATGTGCACAGTTCGCGCAGGGCGCATCCTGTCCTGGGACTGGCACACCTGTGATTTAGTTGTATTCATATTTTGCTGTTTTTATTGTGTACATGGAATAGTTTTCGGTAGGTGCATGTTCCCAGCACTCGCATGGCTCAATCCTGTCCAGTGGGGCATGCATTTTATAAAGAATTAGCTGTGGGGTTGTATTGTAAGGAATTAGCTGTGAGGTTTCCTCCAGCTGTGGGGTTATAGCAATGTCTCTTGAGTATGAGTTTGCAGTTTTCAATAGATTTGCATTAGGCTTAGGCTGTTAAGTAGTTGGAGTATTGGTGTTGTTGTGACTTTATAGAGCCAGAGTGCAGTCCACCCACTGCATCTAGGGCTAAGTCTGAGCTCCTGAATTCAGCAGTCTCAGCCTGCGAGTGAAGACTTTCTCTGCAAAGGAGGAGAGAGCAGAGAAGAAATCTGAGGAGTCCACCAACATTGGTAGCTCATTTAACGTATATACATTGGTAATGAGTTGCAGTTGCAATCTCAGATCTGCATGTTGTATGCAGTTGAATAGGATATGTTGGACAGTCTCCAAAGAGCCACAGTTGCAGTTTGGAGACTCAGTCAAATTGAAGGAAAAGAGCCTAGAATTTAAACTGCCATGTCCGGATAGGATGAACATTGTGTATAGGCTTGGGTTAAGCCAGGATTTCCATTGCTTATTAAATTCCCTGACTTCAGAGAAGTAGAGGAACGTAGTTCTTCCTTTTGTGGAGGCGGCCCATTCTTCCTGCCAGTTTTGTAAGAACAGTCCTCTAAGGCGGGTATTATCTGCTTTTCCTGAGGGGATTAGGTTTATGTTGTATTGTCCTATTGCTTTGGGTGTGCCTAGTTTGCGTTGGTATTGTAGAAATGAGTTTATAAGCTCAAATTTAATTGGAAGTTTTCCACATACAACTTCCAGGGCTGCTGAAGATATTGTGTGGCAGGTTCTGGATGTGGCCAAGAGGTCACTATAGATCCAAGAGGGCTATAGGTCACTAGAGGGTGGCCAAGAGGGCTATAGGTCACTAGGATGTTGATATATTTGGTGGTTTGTCCGGGTTCTTTATTAGGATCTTCAAGTTTGCTTGTTTCCAGGCCAGGGGGAATTTCCCATGTGTTAGGCAGGAGTTTTATAGTTTGATTAACACATTCGGAGCAAGTGACCATATGTGTTTTGCAATTGAGACCTCCATGAGGTCTAGGACTGGGCATTTGCCGTCATTCAGTGAACCTATGGCAGTTCCTATTTCTTCCTGGGAGAAACCTTCGTAACTAATGGCTGTGTATGTCAGGTGGTCTATGCGGAGGGAGGTCTGGGAAGGGCTCTCAGGTGATGGTGTATCCTGTTTTATTATGCCATCCAGGATGGTGTTGATGGAGTCTTCCCAGGACAAGGATTCCACGTTGTTCCGGTCCGTTATGGAGGAGGTGATTTCCCCAGGATGTAATTTGTCAAAGACGATTTTGTAGATCAGTCCCCAATGATCTGAACGTAGGGAGTTTTCTACAAGGCGGCCCCATGCCTGGTGTTTTTCCTTGTAGATTTTATTGAAATATTGCTTCTTGTGTGTGTGTGCAGGTTGCGGATTTCAGCTTCAGGCAGTTGAGTTCTAGCGCGTTGTAGCTGTTTGCGTGCAGTCTTGACCGAGGATCTTAACATGTTGAGCTCTCTGGTCCACTAAGGAACCTGGTTGGGTTCGTGACGTTTCTTCTTTAGGGAGGAGTCACAGATGGTGGTGCATTGCTGCATGAATTCCGACAGGAAGCGCTCGGGAGGAAGATGACTAAGTGAGTCTATGAGATCAGCTGTAAAAGTATTTTTGATGAGTTCGTCAAAGTTGTTCCACGTTACATTTTTCGTCTGATATCTGGGGAGATTGTAGGGTGCTCTTCTGACTGGGAGTGTCCTGTAACGCTAATGTGAAGCTAATGACTGCATGGTCGCTGGATGACCAGGTGGGGTGCAGTTGCCAGTTCTTTACTGAGTTGTTTAGGGCAGGTGTGGAGAGCGTGACGTCTATATAAGAAGTACCAGAGGCTGATGAGGAAGTTGGGGCATGTCTTGGGTTTTGCATATGTTAAGTTCCTAGATAGGATCAATTCCTCGAGGAGCTCACCTCTGGGGTCGGTGGTGGGGCTGTTCCACGAAGTAGATGATGCATTTGCATCTGCCAGTATAATGATGTTCCCTGCGAGGGTATTTAGGACATGTTCCAGGAAGTTGATGAACGGTGCTATGTCCTGAAAAGCTCTGGAGCATCTCATATATATGGATGTAACATATATTTGCCCGAAGGGTCCCTCAATGCAAGCTGTAGCGGCGTATTGGGAACATAAGCCATTTATTCTGGTTACAGTGTATGTTTTGTTGGGGATTACGACAGCGGCCCATACCCTGGCCACTGCATTTCCGCCATGTCTATCGACGGAGGGGTCCGATTGGACTAGCCTGTATGAGAACGGCAGGCCCTTCACGCCCTTGTAGGAGTATAACTCCTGTAGGCCCATGACGTCAAAGCCCTTGTCTATAGATAATTTTGCTGCAACTGTTAGAACGGATGATGATCATTGGCAGTTTAGCTGACATAATTTTATTGGAGCAGTACCCGAACCTTTAGTGGGGGGGGTGAACATAGTTTGTTTGTTGCTTTGTTATTTCCTGAGCTCTGGTGAACTCAGGACATGAGGGCGCTCTGTAGGAGTGTGATGCATCCTGTTTCTGACGTAGGCAATTTGGGCAGGAGACTGGTCCTGAGGAAGAGGGGCAGGATGTTGATTCGTGTCCTACCAAGCCGCAGTGTCCACAGGTTGGATTAGGCTGCCGGCAGAACTTTTGTGAGTGCCCGTATTGTAGGCACTTTGGGAACGGTTAAGCCATCAGGAAATCCTTCATTGTGTGTACGGACCACCCCAAGTAGATGCGTCCTTCCATGTTCAGGAAGTGCGTTCTTATTTTCGGGGTTACCTCAATAACCCAGTGATTGTCGTTCTTATTTTTTGGTGACATTTTGAATCTAATTTTTAAAATTTTTGCTGAATTCCTCTAATGTTATGTTGCTTTCGCTGCAATTTTTTCCATGAAGGTCCTCCAAGAACTGTTGTTCAGTGGTGTCTTTGTGGACATCATACACAATCATGGTAGGATTTAGTTTTTTGGGGGTGTCAGCTGTGAGGTTAAGTTTGGGTAGTTTGGCACAATTTTTGATTTTGTTTCAATCGTTTAATGTAGTGGTCTCAATTGCTACTCCCTTATCTCTAACTTGTCTTATGGACTTTATTTTTAGGTGTTTTAGTTCAGTTTTTAAGTTATTTGTTACTGCCTTGTTTACGTCTTCACTTGTTTCGAACTTAGATTGTGCATTTGCCTTTATTAATATGAAATGTCTGACTTGGGTCCCTGTGGGAATCAGATCAGCATCCGTTTTCTTGCCCACATTTGCTAATGACACTGGCATATGTTGCAGCAGGGGTGGAAGTGGGCACCTGTTGTGTATTGATTATGGTCTTTAACTTTTTATTTTCTATTGTTGTGTTTGTGACCAGTGTTTCAAGATCACACCATAGGTTTAACATATCAGCCACTAGTTTGGCTGTGATTACTTTGTCTGCCTTGCATGCAATAAGGAATTTTTTTCCTTAGCAAGGACATTGCTTCAACATTGTTGTCAGTATCAGGATCTTTTAGGCTGTCATTGCCTACAGTGTCGTTCATTGGTTGTTCTTTTGGTGTTTTTTGGGTGTTTTGGGTCTTACCCCCATTACCTTTGACCACAGCTTTTGATTTGCTTTTTTTCTGGAGAGGCCCTTTGCGTGTGGAGATGGGGTTGAATCCGAGTCTGTGTCTGAATCACTTGTTGTATCCATGTTTATTGTTCAGGGATACTCACTTGTGGGGGTCTTTGGTAGTTCACACGAATATTAAGTTCAATATTTCGTTTGATTCTGCCTGAGAATGATTGTTGCCCGTGTATCTGGAAGAGGTCTTCCGCTAGGGGTCGTGACTGCATCAGTTTGTGGAGGCTCACTAGTTGTACTGTTTTAAGTTTGAGCTTCCTAGCTTAATTAGGAGAGGAGTTATGGCTCTTCAAAATTACCGGGATGAAAAACCTACGTGCATTTCATCCCGCAGAATGCAGAGTTGTCTGTTTTTATTGAAATTTGGTAAGCAGGTAGGTAGGTGCCCAAGGAACACCTGTACCAAATTTGGTGATGATCCGGCCGTTTGCGGCAGAGTTATTGGCAATCTCCTGATTGGGCCACCAGGGGGCGCTGAAAATGAAGGGGGGTGAAGTAATTTGCCCTGGATTATGTATTTCCATTTTCATATGTGTAGGTCTAATGGGGGCCGAGATATGAGGTATCAAAGTAGGTGCTCCTATTATTTTCCACAATGCTATATGCAATCTCCTTAGTTGGCTCTGGTTGCTATGGCAACGTGTTCAGGTACTTGCGTTTACTTATGTGGGCCCAAATACCCGGTTGTTGAGTGACCAGCGGTCTTCCCGCCTATTTCTTTGTTTAGTGGTTGAGGAAAAAGGCAATATGGCTGGCTGTGCTTGCCCCATTAAATACTGTATAGCGGCATGGCCAAAACTTTTCTTTTTTCTGGCTGGCTATTGATGCTATGTAGTAAGTTCCTGTGTCCCCAGCATCACAATCAGCCTCCCAGTGTTCCAGAATGATAAGGCACTTATTCACCACACGTGCGTGGGAGTAAGGCCGCCACAAAAAATATCAACTGCCAGGCAAAAAACTCAATGTTAACTAGATTTCATATCCTATGTTAATATGTAGGCAAAAATGAATTTCCGTGCGGGAACTTTAAATGCTTGCAGAAGCGCGAGTTTTTGACTGGCAGCTACAAATAAGGGCTTGTTGGACTCACCATTTTAAGCTGTATCCAATGCATATATCCATTTGTTGTAAAAACTTTTTTTAACACACTTTTTAATCCAAATTGTAGGAGCACTAAATTAGACAACCGTACGCTACTTGGACGAGTCCACTATCCATAAGAGGGCACTGTTGCCAAACTTCAGACACATGAAACATTTCGGCACCACCACATGTTCCTTGCACATACAGTCGGGTCAAGTCCTTCACAGCTCGCCATGCATCTGGTGTGAATTCCACAACCCAATTTCGACCATTATTATCTCTGGACCTAGTAGAGTACCTCGGGGTTATAAATTCTTTCGACTCCCGGTCTGGCATGATCTCCTGTAGGTTCCTCTCGTAGAATTCCTTTACCAGGTCGTGCGGGCCCAATGTCTTTGGATAGGCCATATATGATCGCTGTTGGGCCCCTCCTTCTAGGGGGTTCTGCCTGCAGTCCCAGACTTGCCAGCTTGAGGTTTTCTACAATCACTTGTATTTCTCCTTTAGTCTCCATCTCAGTGGCAATTCTGGTGGTCCTCATTTGTTTTAACAGTATTTTTTCTAGTTTTGTCCATTGTAGGACAATCTCTGCTCTTAGCATGGAGGGTATTCTACTGCTGTTGTCTTCCATAATGTTCTCTAACTCTGTTTGTAAGATTAAAACCTGCTCCAGGACTGTCCCCTCGGGAAGAGTAGAGTACAATGGCGGGATGATCCCCCTGCCTTTGGTCTTTGATACCTTTGCACTGCTCTGGCAGTTCCTTGACTTCACTAGTGCTGTGCATTTTCCGATCCGATTTTGGGCCCATTCTTCTGTTCTTCCATTTTGTGGTCTCCTGTCTTTTTTAAAAACAACATTTTGGAATTCAAAAGTACATCACCAAGGGTGTCAAGACTAATACTCAAGATTTCGAAGAGGTACAAGCTAAAGATTATAATGATTTATGCACCAACATCGAGCCATGATGATGAAGAGGTTGAAGAAATGTACACTGAAATTGAGTCTTCTAGATGAGCAGAAAACCCACTATACTATTATTATGGGGGACTTCAATGCTAAGGTTGGAAAAAGGCAAAACAGCACAGAAAGAGGAACTATAGGAAATTTTGGAATTGGTGAAAGAAATAAAAGAGGTGAAAGACTTGTGGAATTTGCAGAATCTCAAGGAATGTCAGTAATGAACACTTTTTTCAAGAAAAGGGTGAACAGAAAGTGGACATGGAAGAGTCCAAATGGATTAACAACTAATGAAATCGACTTCATCCTCATCAACAGAAGATATATTGTGAATGATGTTACCGTCCTGAATAAGGTAAATGTTGGAAGTGATCACAGAATGGTAAGATGTACACTTGATATAGATGTAGGAAAGGAAAAAACTGACTCGAGTAAATAATACAAAGGTCTTTGAAATAACAGAGGAGGAGAAAAAGCAGTATGTACTGGAACTTAAGAACAAGTTTGAGCTTGTGCAGACTTCTCAGGACCAAGATATCGACGAGGAATATTACAACTTTCTGAAAGTGATAAAGCCCAAGAAACCTATAGGGAAACAGAAATCCAAAGAAGAAAAAATTAGTCAAGAAACACTTGTCATGATGAACCAAAGACGACAAATGAAGAGCAAGAAAAACACTGACAGGGAGAAAATTGAGTATACTGAGTTATGCAAAGCCATTAGAAAGAGACTCAGAGAGGACATAAGAAGATTTAACACAAGAAAAGTAGAACAAGCATTAAGGGAAAACAAAGGATTTAAATCAGCAGCCATGAGCAGTAATACAGAAAGACAAATGATACTGAAACTGAAGAATAGCGATGGTGTACTTATAAACAGCAGAGAAGGCATAATTCAAATAGCAGAAGACTACTATAGAGAATTATACAAGGAGCGAGGGAATGATACCAGCAGTGGGGAAGATGGATTGCAAAGTAGCAACACATACGACATACCCGATATTCTTCCTGATGAGGTAGAACATGCATTGAAGAAAATGAAGAATCGGAAAGCCCCGGGTGAAGATGAAGTTACTGTAGAGTTGTTAAAATTGGGAGGAAGAGACATAACACAAAAACTGGCAAGGCTCTTCACAAAGTGCATTAGGAAAGGTGTGATGCCTAAGCAGTGGAATAATGCAATCATAGTTTTGCTGCATAAGAAAGGAGATAAATCAGAAATTGGAAATTATAGACCAATTAGCTTGTTATCCCATATCTACAAGTTTTTCACAAGGGTCATTACTAACAGATTAGAAAGAATACTTGATGAGAATCAACCGAAAGAGCAAGCTGGCTTTAGGACAGGATTCTCAACTATGGATCACCTTCACGTAATATCACAGCTAATGGAGAAAGCAAATGAATATAAAACACCATTATGCCTGGCATTTGTGGATTATGAAAAGGCATTTGACTCCATACAGCATAAGGCAATGTTTCGGGCACTGGAAAGACAAGGCATAGATACTCCATATATTATGATTTTGAAGAAAATATATGAGAGTGCTACATCCTTTATTAGACTAGACAAAGACAGTAGCAAATTTAAAATCGAGAAAGGAGTTCGACAAGGAGACACAATATCTCCGAAGCTGTTTACTGCTGCCCTTGAGGAAGCTTTCAGAAGATTAGACTGGTCACAGAAAGGAGTCAACGTGAACGGAGAGTACCTAAACCATTTACGATTTGCAGATGACATTGTGGTCATAAGCCACGATCCCAAAGAATTAGAGGAAAATCTTAATCAGTTATGCACAGTTAGTAAGGATTTTGGACTAAAGATGAATATGGCTAAAACAAAAGTAATGATGAACAAGTATGCCACGGAAAGGGAAATAATGATTGAAGGAGCAGTAATTGAAAAGGTGGAGTCATATACTTATCTGGGACAAGTTATTAGCTGTAATAATGATAAATGGCTGGAAGTCAAGAGAAGAATAAATTTTGGATGTATAGCATTCAGGAAATATAGTCACATACTGAAGAGCAATATCCCAGTTTGTCTGAAACGTAAAATAATGAATCAATGTATACTCCCCACCATGACTTATGGAAGTGAAACTTGGGCACTCACCAAAAGAATGGAAGAGAAGCTGAGAACTACACAGCGAAGAATGGAACGAATCATATTGGGAATCAGACTGTTAGATAAGAAGAGAAACACATGGATTAGGCAGCAAACTGAAGTAAAGGACATTCTTATCAAACCTAAAGAACTAAAATGGTCTTGGGCAGGACACATAGCTCGAAGACATGATGACAAATGGACTAAGAAAATAACAGAATGGTACCCAAGAGGAGCTAGAAGAAAACCTGGAAGACAAAGGCGGAGATGGATAGATGAAATTCATGAGTTTTTGAGTAGTAAATGGATGGCCAGTGCTCAAAACAGAAGGAACTGGAAAGTTGCTGGAGAGGCCTTCATCCTGTAGTGGATTGAAAATGGCTGATGATAATGATGATGTCTTTGTTCTTCAGTGTCATTAACTCTTTCAATTGGAGTTTGTTCCATCATGACTTCTTCAGATTGGCTTTGTGAGTTATTTGGGATCATTTCCACAATTTCATTTTCCATTTTGTAAAAATTTCCGGATTAACGAGGTTGTCCGAATTAACGGTTCCTAGTTGTATTACTTTGTTAGGGGCTTGAAGAGCTGCTGATGGGTTCAAACCACAAGTCCATGGGTATATTTGTTGCCCTACGATCAATGGGCGAAGTTTTGGGCTCTCCCCACTGGCAGGTAGCGAAGGAATACCCAGATACTCTGTATAGTAAGGTGTAAGGTATGTTAGTGTCTAACGGCTCCTGGGATTTCTCCCATCTCTGCTGGTGTACATTGTATCGGAGCCAGAGATTTGAAGTGTGTGGGGGTCATGTGCTGTATATTGTGTTGTGCCCTTTGTTCCTCTGGTCTATTAGCTGCCGAGCCCCTAGTGGGACCCGACATTACTATATCCACTTAAAGGCTGACCGGGTGTACCACTGATGCTAGAGTACTCTGCCTGGTCCTCTGTATAGTGCCTTCAGATGGACATTTGCAATTAGTGAAATGCAGCAGTCATGGTCACAGTTGGAGTAGATGTCAACTCACTAATCGCTGCACCAGAGGAGAATGCTACACATTCTGTTGTCACACAAGGAGGGTATTTTTGCATGGCAACCACAGTATAATTGCCACTCTATAGCCCTACTGTCAGCTGCATGGTGACCAGTATGGTCTGGCAACAAAGGATATAGATAGAAAATGTAAATAACCTGGAAAGTTCCCAGTAAATAAGCAAAAGTTTTTCACCTTGAGATCCACTCTAGTAGTTTTTCTAATGAGTACATTTTTCATAAACTAGTAGGCACTGTAACCACATTCAGGAAAAAAATCCAGGAGTGAGGAAAACGTAAGTCCACACTGGACAACGGCAATAAGCAAGCGAGAGAGAGAGAGAGAGAGAGAGAGAGAGAGGGGGGTAGGAAGGAATCACCAAAAGAGAGAAGAATGATGATATCCAGCTTAGGACCCTGGGTGTGCCAAGCCCATACTCACCGGCGCCTCCGTAGCCAGGTGGGAAGGAGCAGCAGTGCGTAGCACACGTTTCTTGATTAGACCGGGGTTCGAGCCCATCACCACCAAATACGGAGGATGCGGAAAGGTCAAGGAATGACCACCGCATATTCCGGAGCAATATGGCCTTAGTTGCTAATGCTCCTAAAAACCAACCAAACAACCCATACTCACCAGATGTTGAGCCCCTGGAATATGCTTTACTTTCTATTAACACTATTTTTAAAGGTTACAACCAAAAAATCAAACGAAACAGCCTGTGGCGATTTGCATAACTGTGGCTGGGTAGTAGAAAGTTGGCACACCTCCAAAATTTTGAATAGTGATGAGAGCGCTCACATAAACAGATAAAAGAAGAGGTTCAGCAGTTATGTTCAAATTACCGAATGGTGAGCACGATTGTTTACAGATGTACAATTGGTTTTGTACAGTGCTACAGACAACGAAATGGCCAGTAGACAACATCTACATGACTTTACCCAGGGTCGAATAGTTGGAAAGCTCGAGGAAGGTCGAAGTGTGAGGAGTGTGGCTGCAGAGATCAGTATTACCCATAGCATCCTCTCACGCATGTGGTCGACCTTCAGAATGACAGGTACAGCCGTTCGAAGGATCAGTGGTGATTGTCCACAAAAAACAACGACCAATGATGAATGCTATATACTCCTACAGGCCAAGAGGGACCGACACCAGACAGCGGGATCCATTGGAAGCCAGCTGCAGGAGCACAGGATGCAGGATATTGTGGTTTGCTGTGGTCAGGTGAATCCACAAAAGTGGACTGTTTGCCCAATAGCCGGTACGCTGTGACCCTTTACATCGGAGACACCATTTACAGTGGTGCATCGAACACAAGGATTGGACAGCAGCGCAATGGGGTAAGGTACTCTTTACTGATGAGAGTAGATTCAGTCTCAGCAGCGATTCTGGACGTCAGCTAATCTGGTGAAAGGTTGGCACACACACTATCACTCTGTAAACATCACTGAAAGGGATCGATATGGCAGTCTCGTCTAGGGTGGCGTTATTTTGGATGGACGTACATAACCCCAGATATTTGAAGATGGTACTGTAACCGGTGCACGCTACTGTACTGAGGTAATCTTTCCCCACGTGTGTAAAAGTATAAAGTGTGTTCGTGACAAACGGCACCAGGGGTTTCCCCCATCTCCGCGTGGTTTTCTTTGTAACAGATCACTGTGTGTGTCTGTTCCAAGGTGCCATTGGCCCCAAGTTTGTGTTTAGCATTAGTAGAGGCATATGATGCAAGAAAGCAAGCTTATGCAGCATCAGCCAAAAAAAAAAAAAAAACCGCTCCCATTTCGCCCCTCCTTTCGTTCCAAATACCTGTTCAGCTCAGCCTTAAATTTATATAGGTTATCAACTTCCACAACAAAAGATGCAAGTCTGTTCCACCAATCAACTACCCACTGGCTAAAGGCAAACATCCGCACATCTATCTTACAACTGTCTTTCCTCAGTTTGAATTTATACCCTCTCAGGTGATTATTCTGAGCAAGAGGAAGAATCCCATCAGCATTGAGCATGCTCAAACAATTCAAGGCTTTATACACCTCGATCAGATCACCTTGCAGGTGCCTAGTCTCCCGACACTGTAATCTGCAAAACTTAAGCTTTTCTTCGTAAGAGCAACCCTTCGTTCCATTCACTAATCTTGTTGCCCTTCTCTGTACTCGTTCCAACAACTCTATATCCTTCTTAAAATGAGGCCTCCAGACCTGTATACAGTACTCAAGGTGTGGTCTAACCATTGCCTTATAGAAGGGGATAATCACCTCCTTATCCCTGCTAGAAAAAATCCCATATATTATTGACAAGACACCATGAGCTACTCTTGCAGACCATCTTCACCGCTCAGAAAACTTCATATCTGTCTGCACGATTACCCCCAGGTCCTTTTCATTCTCTACCACTGTCAGTGTAGTACCACAGAGTTGATACGTTACTCTGGGATTACTGCTTCCCATATGTAGTACTTTACATTTGTCAATGTTAAACTTCATTTGCCACCTCTCAGCCCATCTGCCCAACTTTTCTAGATCCTGTTGCAGCAGCATACTATCATTAGTGTCCTTAACAACCATGCCAACCTTCGATTCGTCTGCAAACTTGGAATAATTAAGCCTGATATACCATCATCAACATCATTAATGGATACAGAAAACAATGTATCCAACACCGAATCCTGAAGGACTCCACTAATAACATTAGTTCACAAAGAGCTGTGTCCATTGATTGCCCTCTCTGTCTTCTCCCACACAACCATCCCTTTATCCATAGCAGCAATTTGCCTCCAGTGCCACACTGCTCCAATTTGTGCAGCAGTCTTCCATGTGCAATACTATCAAAGGCCTTTCTAAGATCCAAATATATGATATCAAAGTTATTCTTTGCATCCAGTTCCTTTGTGACTACATCATAGTATGCAATCAAATTTGACAAGACTTCCCCTTAACAAACCCATGCTGTGTCCAAGTTATAACTGAAGTCTTGTCTAGATAATCCTGCAGTGTTTCTTTAACCAGTGCCTCCATTAATTTCCCTGGAACAGAAGTTAAACTAACAGGTTTGTAATAACTTGTGTCGCCCTTTGATCCTCCTTTGTGGGGGTCACATTTGCACATCTCCAGTCCATGGGTACCTCCCCTGAGTCCAAGGAAACTCTCATAATTATGGCTGAGGGTTTGCTTAGTTCCTTTGCTGCCTCCTTTAATATAACTGGATAGATCCCATCCATCCCGGCTGCCTTTTTTATGTTGTCTTCAACAATTTCTCCTCCACTTTCCTCTCAGTTATTACAAAATCATCTAGCATGAAGTGTGAGAGAAGAGTTTACAGAGGATGCCCACAGGGTTCAGTTCTGGGAAATTCCATACTGCAATAATTAAAGACAAACACCAGCCAAGAAATTAAAAATTTTTACTATAAAAATAAAATATACAGAGATAAAATATAATGAAATACTGTGATACACTATCGGAAGACTAAAATATTACAATAAATTACGATAAAACGTTAAAAATATAGTTAAAAATATATCGAAGCAATAAAATTATCTAAAATAAACTGGATTAAAAGCGATAAAACCTGAAGCTTTCGGAGACTGCTGTCTCCTTCAACAATGTACTATTACTGCAATGACACATCCTTAAGTAGCAGGCCCGTGGCACTCATGCACGTAGTCCATCAGACACATGGTCGGCATTCCCCACGCGTGTGCATCGGAAACGGAAGTGGCTCAGGAGCGTGTTAAACAGAACTGGTCATCCCGTCTGAAGACAACTGCCTCAAACAGGGAATGTAAACGTATTCACCTTTTAAACGTCGCCCCATCTCCCCTACTTAACACTCCTCACAATCCGGGCACTTAATCTCATAGACCACACTACTAGTATAGTCCTGGGCTAAGGGATCTTTAACTTGAGACAGCACTGTGTGCAGTCGCCGTCCAGGAAGTTGCACCCAGTGGGTCCGACACTCCCGCAGTGCCCGTACAATGCGTTCTGAAAGGCCTGGATAGTTGATATGTGGACGATACGTTCACCATTTTAAAAAAGGGGAAGGAAGATGAGTCCCTCCCGTTTCTGGATGTCCTGGTTAGCAGAGATGGGTCTAGAATAAAGACAATGATTTATAGAAAGCCTATGTGCCGTGGCCAGTATGTTCATTATAGCTCGGCACAGGCTTATAATAAGAATAGTGTATCCAGGGCATTGGTGAATAGGGTGGGAACCCACTCTAGTACCCCCGTGGATACGAAAATGGAAATTTGCAGAGGCACGGCAGACCTCAGGAAGTGTGGGTACCTCCAGAGGATCTTGGACAAATATATTTATAGGGTAGAGTCCAATCGTAGGGAGTCGCTTGCCCCTGTGGCTACCGCATACGTTCCTTACTATCCGGACCTTTCAGAACGCATTGCACGGGCACTGTGGGAGTGTCAGACCCGCTGTGTGCAACTTCCGGGATGGAGATTGCACACAGTGCTGTCTCAAGTTAAAGATCCCGTAGCCTAGGACTATACTAGTAGTGTGGTCTATGAGATTAAGTGCCCTGATTGTGAGGAGTGTTATGTGGGGGAGACGGGGCGATGTTTAAAAGACCGTCTGGGGGAGCACATGACCGCTATTAAGACTGCTAATTATGGAAGGTCTGCTGTGGCAGAGCATTTCTGGGAGAAGCAGCATCGGATCTCCCCTGAAGACGCGGTCATTATGGACCGTGCCCATCGATTTTGGGAACACAAGTGGCCAGATAGTTTGCGAATCGATTCATCCAGTCGTAATACTATTAACAGGGACAGGGGGATACGTTTACACTCCCTGTTTGAGGCGGTTGTCCTCACACGGGATGACCGGTTCTGTTTGACATGCTCCCGAGCCACTTCCGTTTCCGATGTGCGTGTGGGGAATGCTGATCATATGTCTGATGGACCACGTGCATGGGTGCCATGGGCCTGCTACTTAAGGATGTGTCATTGCAGTAATAGTACACTGTTGAAGAAGGAGACAGCTGTCTCCGAAAGCTTCAGGTTTTATCGCTTTTAATCCAGTTTATTTTAGATAATTTTATTGCTTTGATATATTTTAACTATATTTTTAACATTTTATCGTAGTTTATTTTATCGTAATTTATTGTAATATTTTAGTCTTCCGATAGTGTATCACAGTATTTCATTATATTTTATCTCTGTATATTTTATTTTTATAGTAAAAATTTTTAATTTCTTGGCTGCTGTTTGTCTTTAATTATTGCGGTAATTGTGCAGTCAGATACGAAGTTCTCGGTTCAGTGCAGATGGGCTGCCAGAGCAGGTCACGGAGTTTTGTCAATGATATATAAGAATTTTGCTAGGAGAGACAAGGAGGCGATTATCCCTTTGTGTAAGGCAATGGTCAAGCTACACCTTGAATACTGCATGCAGGTCTGGAGGCCTCATTTTAGGAATGATGTAGAGTTGCCAGAAGAGTACAGAGAAGGGCAACAAGATTTGTGAGAGAGGAACTGCTCCTTCCCACCTGGCTACGGAGGCGCCCTCTCTCGAGATTGCATGTACCACTGCTTGCTTATTATGGTCGTCAAACGATGGCACCACCAGAAGACCTGCGGGCTTAGATACCTGTGTTCAGATACCTTTCAATATTGGGACCTTTGATATTAATCTGGAAAGAGGCATAGGGTGAATGTCTGGTGTGGACCTTGATGGGGTACCGAGTATGTCGAGCTGCTCCAGAAGGTTTCAATTTGTTCCACCGTTGTTTGCGGGCATAGTCGACTTACAAAAATGCTGGAGGGCCTTGACCTCCCTCCTCTACGCTGCATGCTTTTGATACCTAGTGTGTTAGGGTTAGAGCCAATAACTGCATCATGATTCTGATCTGCTTGGCCAAAAGATGTCTCTTTTCTAAGACTGGACTTGCCTTGCTTGGGAGGTGCATTACTGCTGATAGTTGCTATTTCACTCTCCTTGCTTTTGGTTCAACTGTCTCCTTGGAAATCCTTTCAATCTGCATAAGGTGACCATCTGATCTATTTGTTGCATTATTGTTCATTGTTGGTTGAATGCTGTTGTATGTTCACTGCAACTGCAGATAGCTTGATTTGGGGTGTTTGGGTTTTTTATAGTTCGGTTCTGAATGTCTGACAGCCGTTTTAATTGGTCTTTTGATGTTCTGATGCGTTACTTCTTGTGGAGCTGGTAACATGTGTAGCCTGGTTCGGTCAATTTAGCTGACAGGGTATGACTGCTGTCACCACTTAATAAAGAATCTGGAGTTTTTCTTTGAGTCATTTTTTTGATAAATTCTAAGTAGTCAGAATTCCTTAGCGTTTCTTTTAGAGGACTTGATACCTCAAGAGCAGGTTTATTATTATTAATCGGCACCTTTGGTTGCTGCGGTAGAGTCTCACTAGGTGCAGAAGAGACAGGATCTGATGTTTGAGTATCCACTTCTCTTTTGAGTATGGCTTCCTTTACTTTAGTTGAGCTATTCCGGTGAGCTCTTAGCTATGTCTCAAGATTATTGGCTATTCTGTTAATAACTTCAAGAATCATCTCAAAACCATTTGTTTCCTGCTCTTCTCTGCAATATTAAATCCTCAATTTTCTCGAGATGTACCCAGTTTTCTAGTTTTTTTCCCTAGGCCGAGATATATTTTTTAAAATTATTTATCTGGCTAAGACAAGTGACATGGGATTTTGAATTTTTTCTTTTTTATGCCCTTCTGTTTTTGGAGTTTTCGGTACCAGGTTAGTAATAATAATAGTAATCATGGCATGTGATGCAAGAAAGCAAGCGTATGAGTTTATGTAGCATCGGCCAAAAAAAAAAAAATTTTATTTTGTTTGCCCTCTAAATGTTTGTCCAGTTCTTCCTTAAATTTATTTACTCTATCAACTTCCACAACGACAGATGGATGTTTGTTCCAGCAATTAACCACCTGCTGGTTAAGGCAAATTTCTGCACATCTATTCTACAGCTGTCTTTCCTCAATTTGAATTTATGCTTCCTTTGATTTGTAATCTGAACGTGGAAGAATCCCATAAGAATTCAGCATGCTCAACCCATTCAAGGCCTTATACACCTCAATCAGATCACCTCACAGGTGCCTAGTCTCCAACTGCTGCAATTTGCAGAATTTAAGCCTCTCTTGGTAAGAGGGTCCCTTCATTCCCTTCACCAATCTTGTTGCCCTTCTCTGTACATGTTCAAGCAAACCTACATCCTTCCTAAAATGAGGCCTTCAGACTGGTACACAGTGCTCAAGGCATGGCCTGACCATTGCCTTATACAGAGGGATAATCACCTCTGCAATCAATTCAATTCCCTGCTAGCAAAATTCCTCTATACAATTGACAAAACCCCGTGACTTGCTCTTGCAGCCTGTCTGCATTGTTCAGAAAACTTCATGTCTGACTGCATAATTACTCCCAGGTCTTTCATTTTCTACCACCCTATATGTAGTACCACACAGTTGGTACGTTACTTTGGGGTTACTTCTACCCATATGCAGTACTTTGCATTTGACAATATTAAACTTCAGTTGCCACTTCTCAGCTCATTTTCCCAAATTTTTTAGATCCTGTTGCAGTAGAACATTGCCATTACTGTCATTCACAACCCTGCCAACCTTTGTATCATCTAGGTTCAAAGATATCAATAGATAGTGGATTACGATCTTCTACTGCTCTGGGCCTCCTCGGTTCAGGTATGCCGCCCATATCAGGTGATCCAGTAATTGTATTATCATAGTTATTTCACTTATTCTTTGCTTTTCTAAGTATTTTCTTCATTGTGGCTTTCCTGTATGGAAATCTGAAAGCGCCAGTGTTGCAGATCGTAGGCGTAGTGTTATTCCTTGAAATGCTGGAGCTGAATTTAGTTGGTTGAACACCAGAGGCACGTGTTGACCTGTCACTTAAACATTTTAATTGTCCACATTCCTTTTGTGCACATATAGAGGATTTAGATTTCTTCATGCTGTTAGCGAAATGGAAATTTTCAAACAATTTTATAATTGTTCATTGTACTCATCAGAGTCATTAGTCCTATAAGACACTCCTACCCTCATTTTTGCTCTCCCTGTGCTTATTCACACCAAACCTACCCATTATTGCAATGTATCTATGTCAACTGGATGCACTTCCTTAGATTTTGTGTTTCTTAACTAACAGCATAACCCCTCCTTCCTTCCTCTCCTCTATATATTTTCTGTACACATTGTACTCCCCAAATTCCAATTCTGCATCCCTTATATCTGAGTGACACCACGTCTCTTATATCCCAACAATATCTGCCTTGGATGTCTTAACTAGGGCTTGCATAAAACCGAGAAATTTCAAAACCGAGTTTAACCGAAGTTTACTCTTAAAACCGGTTTTAAAACCGATTTTCTCAGACTTAGGGAAAATAATTAAAAGCTTATAACACAGGTATTTATTTTATCTTGGGTATTTTGTACAAATCGTAATCAAATCTTTTAAACAAAATCTATCACCTCTTATAGTAAAAAAAATAAAAAAATTAAAATTCTCCAAAAAAGTAACCAGCTTGAGATTATACAAAATTACAAATTGTATTCAAATCCTTTGAATAAAAACTATCTTCTCGTATAGTAAACAAAAAAATAATAAGCCCTATAATAATAAATAAATAAAAATAATGTGAAAAAAGACTTGACCTTATTTTTATGTTAAGAGACCAGTGATCGAAAACACTCTCTCAGATTGGACACTTGTTGGTTTAATGGTCAGCAGTGCTCTATAAACTTTCTCCAGCTTTTCATTTCTACTGCTAGTTGTCTACAAAATTTTAAATTCTTTGCTGATTTCCAATTCACTCGGATATTTTTAAAAGGCTCTTCAGTTAATCTCTTTATTACACTATCATACTCTCGCATGAGTGTATCTCCAACATCGGAACTAGACGAGTCTTTGTTTTCTTCTAAAAGAACAGTTCGTTTATTTTCAGTTTCTTCATTCAACGCTAAGACTCCTTCGGGATGTTTTGCAAATAATCTCTGATAAATCTCTTCAGCATGCTTTCTCAAAACTTGCTTACTTGGAAAATCAAAAGTTCTTGAACCTGAATCTTCTTTCCTAAACTTTTTGGGGTTGTGTAGATAGCTCAGCAAAGCCACAGTTTGGCAATTTCGTCTTGCATTGTAACGCTGCAAAAGGCTTTGGTGAAACTTTAAAGCAAATGGGTTTTCTGCTGTATCGAGCTTAGCAAGCAGAAATTCTATTGAAGACTCTGCTTTAAGTAAGTCTGTATCTTCAGAATCATTTCAACTGGTCGCAAAGTTTCACATAGCAATTCAAGTGTTTTCCAGTCATCGTCAGACAGAGCTTCAGTTGACAGTACTGTCGACAGAGCTTCATTTGACAGTACTGCACATACAGCATTTGGAATGCATATTTCAATTTCAAAAATCTCTCAATCATATAGAAGATGCTATCCCATCTAGTCTTGCAATTTAATATAAGTTTATATTCTTTCCCATTAAATTTTGCTTTAACAAAATTTTGTAATATGTCATTTTTGGTAGGTGATTTTCGAAAAAGCTTGCAAATTTTTCTGACTTTGTTAATAGTTTGTGCAATATTGGCCATTGGATTGAAGAAATAAATAAGCTCATCGGTAAAGTCGGTTTGAAAAAGCATGCCTTGCTGTCTTTCTTCAACTTCTTCATCATCACTACTTTTTTCATTATTTTCATTTTCTTCATTGTCTTTGGGAGACTCAGAGACTGTGGCACCATAATTGATTGCTTTTTCATAAAGTACATCTATAACTGACAGATGTATACAATGGGCTATACATTGTTGATGATTAGGCGCAATTTGCTTCCCAAACTTAATCATCACTGTTGCTCCATCGGTGGTGCAGGCAACAATATCCTCATCGAAGTTCAAACCAGTCCTTCAAGTGTCCATTCACAATTTGCTCAGTTCTTCTGCTATCAAGTGAACCATTAATCTCAATAAGACCTAACGACCAATGATTATCTTTTGAATGCACATTTATATTCATATACCTTTTATTTTGTATAGACGTATACTCATCCAGAATCAATGAATACGGTGCACCCAAAACAAATGAATTTTTGAAATGCTGAATGAGTTCTTTCTTAGTTTTATAATAATTCAGAACCATATTTTAATTCCATTCACTGAGGCTGGTGGTAATTTATCGTATTTATTTCTCTGAAGGTGAAGGCTTGATTGTATAAACTCACTCTTGGCAATTGAATTAAAATAAAATCCATCTGAAGCAGCTAATTTTTAAATCTCTTCTTCCATAGATTTTTTAACGATAAAGTTTTTTAATGTTCTTACCATTTTTACGGGAGGTTCACTGTTATCTTGTTTAATGTCAATCTGATGCATTTTCTTTAAATGCAACATCAAAGATGATGTAAAGCCTCCAGACGACTTCATTATCTTCTGACATTTCGAATATTGTGCTTCATCTTTGCTTTTTCGAGCAAAATAATTATTTGATTACATTTGATTTCATCTTAGACATATTAAGAGTAATAAATATTAATTAGTAGGAATTTATATCACCGACAATTTTAAATAAAAATATTGAAGATAACAAAGGCACAATACTATGCGTCACTCCCACAAGCATTGAATGAAGAGTCTAAACGAGGCAAGTTTCAAAATTTTCACGAAAGAAATTTTTTATTTATTTACTCGCAATTTTTTTCCCCCAATTAAATCTATTGCATTTTCAAAATTACATAAAAGCTAAATTTGGTGAAGCTGCTTTTTGGAGAACATTTGATCGCAAATTTAATACGAATAAAGAAGCAAAAAGCTTTCTACAATTGAAATTTGATGCAATATTCAGCAAATTTGTTTCTGGTGGGTAACCATCAATAAGGCGCGTTCCATAACTTGCCTGGCGAACAAGATAGATGGAACGGAGAAATGTTGAGCATTTTCTTTTACGCTATCGCTCCGACTCACTCAGTAGTACCCTAATCGTACAACAACCAAACCGTGACCAACAGCAATAAAACAAATTCAAGCTGAGAACTGATAACGACGAAGTGTCATGACTGCCGCATCGTGG
Organism: Mastigoproctus giganteus; assembly: GCF_048544385.1. Classification (NCBI taxonomy): domain Eukaryota; kingdom Metazoa; phylum Arthropoda; class Arachnida; order Uropygi; family Thelyphonidae; genus Mastigoproctus; species Mastigoproctus giganteus. The sequence continues at coordinate 172,825,551 of NC_143576.1, forward strand.
AACCTACAAGGAAACCGACTCTACTAAGAATAAAGGACACGGCTTACAACCATTTAAATGATCACAACCCTGGATTTGTCAAAGGAACACACCGACCTGGACCGTGCAGTTCGCTGCCACCAAACCATATTGGCGAACAAAATCGAGCACCTGACTCGATTACTTTAAACCCAAACACAGGCGGGAAGAGGGGAGACACCCTGTCCCCCCTCTCTCCGCCGACCCTCCTTTTCCTTCTGGTGAGGCATGGATATGCCTCACTGACCACCTGGAGACATCTACTCTGTCGCCCCCCATACTTCTACCTTTACCCCCCAGCCTTCTGCCTCTCCTCCCCCACTCTACCTATACACGACGCAAACGCCTTACATCCTAAATTAATCAAATCAAAAATAATTTTCGCCCAGTCTCGGCCTATCTCATGCATTGCCCTGCTCCTGCCGTTTGAATGCATGGACGCTATACGCTGTATGCAAATATTCAAAGTAATTACAACTGCATGGATGTATATATATGTATATCTTCAATTTTTTTTTTTTTTTTTTAGGACCTAGCCGCCGAAATCTCAGGAAATTAAGCGGCAGGACCTGCCAGAGTAACTTAATTCAAGTGAGTTCCTGGTCTGCCTCCACGGGGAGAAAGTGGGGCAACGTTGGGTCTCAGCAGGGGTCCAGCGGCTAAATGACCAGATGAACACCGGTACACGACACCACACGAATACAATTCCCACACACTTTTAAATCTCTGGCTTTTCCAGTAAACTGGTTCACCCACAATGTAAACTACGCAGAGTTGGGGGAAACTCCTGGTGCCGTTTGACCCTAAACACACTTTCACTTTCAGTCGTAAATGAATACACCTGCATCGTGCCATGATACAGGTGGGAAGATAAAAGGTACCCCTCCTAGATTTGGGCCACTTGCCCATGAGATTCGTACCTAAACATAAAATAAAATAAAAAACATGTTTAAAACATAAAGCCGTTGAACGATCCAGACAAACGAACAAACAAAAGAAAATGTGTGTAACAAAAAACTATATTCGAGAGCTAACTAAAAAAATATTCGAATTCGGTTTTAACAACTCAATATGAAAACCGGATTTAACCCTTTTATAAAACTGGTTTGCAAGCCCTAGTCTTAACCAGCATTTCAAATTCATCAAATTATTTTCATATTATTTATCAAATTATATACTCCTATCATTGGTGTACCTGCAAGTATATATGCACCTGTTCTTACTCTTAGTTACTCTAACACTGCCCATGTATTTACTTGTTCCATGACTCCCAGCAGTTCCTGAAATCCCCAGCAATTTGCTTTCCAAAATTACTTCCTTGAATGCTTCCCATTTAGAATTTGCTGTTGGTAACATCATCAGTTGGTCCTACTGTATAGAACTTAAAAAATCTCTGAGACCACTGTAGCCACCTTTAAGAAAGCAAAAACCCTTCCCTTTACCCCCAATGATAGTTACATCTTAAAGTAAATCTCACATCAGTGTTGTCCCACATCAATGTTAAATCCCACATCAATGTTGGAGAGGAACAGAAGAAAGCGAAAGCAGTACTCTGTTTTGATTTTCAGCAGTGACTTTTCATGTATTAAGATTCTTCAGGTAAAGGAACCACTAGGGCTCAGTGACTGCACAATGTATTGTTGGAAATTAAGGTGATTACAGTGGTCTTATTTTGATATTTACTAACTTGAATTTGATGGTGGCATCAAACTCAAGGTAGTCGATGAGGAAAAAAGTTAGCTATGAGGTTTTCTGAGTAGTGCAGATCTATGTTCTACCTAAAACCTTAGTTTAGGTTGAATATAGATCTGTTGGAAAGAGTGCTGACCTAATTAAAGTGTATAAAGCTTTAAAGCGGCTAAGTGAACTAAATGCTGATTGCAGCTTTATTCTTTTTTCAGATGACACACACACACACACACACACACACACACACACACACACACACACACACACACACACACACACACACACTAGCGCCTCCGTAGCCAGGTGGGAAGGAGCAGCAGTGCGTCGTAGTACATGCTTCTTGATTAGACCGGGGTTCGAGCCAGTCACGACCAAATACGGAGGATACAGAAAGGTCAAGGAAATGTCCACCGCATATTCCCGGAGCAATATGGCCTTAGTTGCTAATGTTTCTAAAAACCAAATAACACACACACACACACACACACACACACACACACACACACACACACACACACACACACACACACACACACGCATGCACACACACACACATGCATGCACACACACACACAGGAACATTAATTTAAATTGAAAAAGGATGTTTTCATAATAGATATGCAGAATTTTCATTCAGGCTAAGAGTAATTAGCTAGGAATAAACTTCCACCTAGTGGAAGTTGTGGGTAGTTTGAATAAATTTAAGGCAAGGTTAGGCAAATAAAGCAGTTTTTATTTTCCCTTTTGGTAGGTACTGTATAACCTTTTTTTCCTTACATAATATTGCTAGTACTAATACTAACATACCATTTTGATGTTGCCAGACTTAAGGTAGTTTAGAATGACCAGCTGTCTAAAGTAGTACAAACAGGCTTTTAGGACAGTTCAATGAAGTTTTGTGGGTAATATGCAGGAATTCTTCAAGCAGGGACAAAGAGGGGATTATCCCAGAGCAGTGGTTAGGCCCTTATCTTTAATACTGCATACAGGTTTGGAAACTTAATTTTAGAAAGGACATCGATCTGTTATAAAGGGTGAAAGAAGAGTAACAAGATTAGTTGGGGACACAAAAGGGTCTCTCAACAAGAAAGGCTTCTTGGGAAGGGTCTTGCAAAATATTCTGTAAATTGCAGTGTCTCGAAACTAGCTATTTAATCTAAATGCTGATGTTATTCTGCTTTTTCTCAGACAATATGTACCAGGGGACATAAATTGGAAAAGAATGGTTGCAGTGTATGTGGAAATCAATTACCTTTCCTTTAGCCAAGGTAGTTGATTGTGTGTGTGTATATATATTTCTATTTAGTGTGGAAGTAGGTATTTTGAATACATTCAAAGGAGGACTGCACAGAATTATTAGAACTAGACAAACAGTGGATAATATATATATATTTTTATGGCCAAAGCTATACACCTATGAGCCAAAACATTACCACCACCTACCTAATAGGATGTTGGTCCTCCACGTGTAGCCAAAACAGCTTGGATGCTGCAAGGTTTCTAAATGTGACTTGTGGTATCTGGTACCAACACCTAACCAGCAGATCCTTTAACTTCTGTAAGGTCTGTGGTTGTGATGCTGCAGATCGGAGGCGTCTCCGTAGCCAGGTGGGAAGGAGCAGCAGTGCGTAGCACACGCTTCTCGATTAGACCGGGGTTCGAGCCCGTCACCACCAAATACGGAGGATGCGGAAAGGTCAAGGGAATGACCACCGCATATTCCCGGAGCAATATGGCCTTAGTTGCTAATGCTCCTAAAAACCAAAAAAGAAAAAGAAAAGAAAGAAAAGCTGCAGATCGGCGTTACTGTTCCAACACAAACCACAGATGTTCGATGGGATTGATGTCAGGGGAATTTGGAGGCCAGGGCAATCCTGAAAGTCTTCCTCATGTTCCACGAACCAGTCTCGAACAATCTGGGTGGTGTGGCATGGTGCGTTATCCTGCTGAAAGACTGCACCACTAGGGGGGAAGATAGGAAAGGGTGTACCTGGTCAGCAATGATGTTTAGGTAGGTGGTAGATGTCAGAGTGCCCAGCACATGGATGACTGGTCCCAGGGCATTCGTCCCATGGTGCATCCAGGCACCATCACTTCCCCAGGCCATCCACATGTGCAACAGGAAATGTGATTTATCGGACCAGACGACCTTCTTCCAATCACTCATGGTCCAATTTTGATGCTCGCGTGCCCATTGTAGGCACTGTCACCAGTGAAATGTAGTTAGCATGGGCACTCAGAGCAATTTTCAGCAGGGTTCAATGTACTGTGTGTTGTGACACATTACTCCTGTCACCAGCATACCAATTACTGGCGAATTGCACCAGTCACCCTTCTGTTGCCATGTACCATCTGGGAGAGCCTTCACTCACCTCGAGCATTAATGAGCTGTGGTTGTCCAGGGATCCGGAAAAGTTATCCCCCGCATTTCGCCCCCGGCACATTTTGTCCCCTGCATTCTGTCTCCCACATTTCGCCCCCAGTAGATAACGAATAGGCTATAGAAATGTAAATAATACACCTAATTTTTTATTAATTCTAATTTATTTTGTTTTAATAGAATGAATCAATCAAAGGTAATCAAATCAAAGGTAATCGATCATAGAATAAATGCACATTATTATTGTTTAAAACTCGAAGTTGTATGCAATGCCTCTAAGGTAATCAATCACATTGATTTTGAAAATCTTGAACTATTCTTTTGATTCTAGCAGAAATTGCAGCATACTTCTTGTTCCATCAGAAAACCACTCCTGGCTACGCGCCAATAACTGAAGATTGTTACTAGTGGAAAAAATAAGCGTGCGACCCGGGAGCTGTTCGTCCTGAGAATCATACATTAAAAACTGTTTAATAGATTTGATAATTGAGAGCTATTAAGTGCTCGATAATTCCTATATTCTATTATATTATAAATCAGCAGGGATCACCTTTATTTTAGATATAGGAAGCTTCTTTTCCAACTCTCATAGCCCAGCTCGCTAATAATTCTTGAGGATGGCGATATAAATTTTGCAAAACAGGTGGGACATCTTCCCCACTGTCAGAACCGTAGTGTTCAGACCGTGCGGTCTCAACAATGAGCGCTCAAGACTTCTGTCTTCAAACACCATACCTCTGGCAGCAAGGAAACCATTACGTGGATTGGCATAAAATTAGATTTTTGAATGTCTAAACTGTTTAATAAATATGGACCGATTATTTCTTTTGGTCCTGTAGCTGGACTTTAGAGTTAAATTTAGGGGTCTACTCATTATCTACTAGGGGCAAAATGTGCCGGGGGCGAAATGCACGGGGGGGGGCACTTTTCTGTAAACCGGTCGTCCAACATCTCATCAGCAGTTTGTGGGTTCCCCCTCCTCAGATCACTTTTGGTAGGTACTAACCACAGCTGACCGTGAGTATCCCATCAGCCATGCCGTTTTGGATATGCTCTGACCCAGTCGTCTGGCCATTACAATTTGGCCTTTGTCAAACTCGCTTAAGTCCGCTGCTTTTCCCATCTAAAGAACAAGAGTAACACTGATTAATGGAGCTCAGTATCAGGTGTTTTTTATACCATGTCCTGACCTGTGCACATGCTGTAGTTCACCTGCAGTTGTTTCCATTTGCATAACGACTTTCTGGTCATAATGTTTTGGCTTATCGGTGTATAAGCTAGACCTCTTGCATACTTTTATGGCATCATTTTCTGACAACTATTAGTAGTACTAAATTAATAGTAGCAAACTAATAGTAGTACTAAATTACATGCATGTTTATTTCAAAATTGTATGGCTGAGTGACATTTCAGGTGAAGGATTTGATTTAAACATAAAAGTACTAATAAATATATTTTCATGTTCAGAAGAACTTTGATATTAATTCTGTTTTTGTTTAGCATTCCTCCAAGTCCACTACAATCCCCTATTATTGGTCAACCTCCATCTTTTCCTAGTGATAGCAATTCCCTGTATCACATAGAAGAGTGCCCAGAAACTGATATGTTAACTTACTTGATGCAATGTTATGGAAGAGTTGCCGTGGAAGAGAGAAATGCTCCAAGAGTAGGATAGTCGTAATTTGTTATTAATTTAAAGTTTTAATCATGATTGATATTGTAGAAAATGATTTTGTACACTTGCCTGTAATTGTTTGTATTTGTAAGTGTCTCATGGTAAGCATTGTATGCTGAATTGTTGTTCACCTTTTTCTAGAACATGTTTATGTTTTTTAGCAAATAGCAATGTAATGTTATATGACATAAATTTATGTACAGCTTTAGAGTTCCTTATACATTAAGTGTAGTATACAAAGTACCTTGTCCATTTATGTAGCATGTGTTTTCTTACAAAATGTTTATTCTAGGGACATATCTTTAAGTACTTTTTTTTTAAAAATGAAATATGGGTCTGCTATTTGAGAAATACAGAGTGATTTAAAATTCAGGCAACTGTAATACCTCTGCTTACAGAACAATGGTTGTTAGAGTACAACTGCTATTCTATGCAGAATCAGAACAGTAGTTCTCACACAAACTCATCCATGCTGGTTTGTTCATGATGAAGCCATCATGTTAGATTGTGTTTGAACATGATTATAGTTGATCGATACATATTTTTCAAAATGTAAACATCAAAGCTTGAATTTAAAAAAAAAAAAAAATCTCAATTCTCTCAAATTATGAAAGCAACAATTTTGTAATTAGAGAATTTTATTTTCATTGCCTAAAAAATTAATTGGGTATGTTTTACTGAAGTACACGAAAGTCTGTTAAAAAGTGATACTTCCACCACTGTCATTGACACAATTTTGACAAAAATATTGTTCAAAGAGAACAAATTTTGAAGTGACCTGTATATGAGAATTGCAAAATGATGCACAGTTTTGAAGAAAATTTTTTTAACACTTAAAAGTTGTTAGTACAATTATCTCATGGTGTTAATAGGAAAGTTGATAAATACCATTGGAATGGGGATGATATCTTCAGAAACCTTAATTTTTTTTTCTCAAAAGTCTGCTTTACCATGAATGAATGCAATACCACATAGACAGCTTCAAAAGCTGACTTTTGAAGCTAAAAGTTTTCTTTTTGAGTAACTCACTTGTTTCTCAAGATGTTTTTTCAGTTGTTTCTGATTGTTTAATTGTTTATTGTTCTAATTATATTTTTATTTTTCCTCAGGAAAAGTAGCTTTCTTATTAATACCAGGTGGTGTTGTTTTTAAAGATACTGTATATTTTTATGTACTTTTCTAATAGTAGAACATTATTTTCCTAGAACAAATATATATTTTTACTGTGTCTTTCCCACTTTGAGGATTCACAACCACAGTGTTTCCCACCTCAGAGTGGGAAACACTGGTTTTGAACTGATTAAACATATTGAATTTTTATTCAGTATGTTTAATCAGTGACATGACACAAAACTGAATTTTGTGTCATGTCTTTTCCTCCCGATTTTAACAACTCTACAGTAACTTCATCTTCCCCTCGGGCTTTTTGATCCTTCATTTTCTTCAACGCATGTTCTACCTCATCAGGAAGGATATCAGGTATGTTGTATGTGTTATTAATTTGCGATCCATCTTCCCCACTGCTGGCATCATTCCCTTGCTCCTTGTATAACTCTTTATATTAGTCTTCTGCTTTTGAATTAGTATTAGTAGAGGCATTTGATGCAAGAAAGCAAGCTTATGCAGCATCAGCCGAAAAAAAAAAAAAAAACCCCACTTCCACTTCACCCCTCTGTTCGTTCAAAATACCTGTCCAGCTGAGCCTTAAACTTATTTAGGCTATCAACCTCCACGACAAGGGATGGAAGTCTGTTCCATCAACCAACCACCCGCTGGCTGAAGGCAAATTTCCGCACGTCTGTCCTACATCTGTCTTTCCTCAATTTGAGTTTATGCCCTCTCAGGTGATTATTCTGAGCTAGAGGAAGAATCCCATCAGCATTGAGCATGCTCAAACCATTCAAGGCTTTATACACCTCTATCAGATCACCTCACTGGTGCCTAGTCTCCAGACACTGTAATTTGCAAAACTTAAGCCTTTCTTCGTAAGAGCACCCCTTTGTTCCATTCACTAATCTTGTTGCCCTTCTCTGTACTCTTTCCAGCAGCTCTACATCCTTCTTGAAATGGGGCCTCCAGACCTGTATACTAGGGCTTGCATAAAACCGAGAAATTTCAAAACCGAGTTTAACCGAAGTTTACTCATAAAACCGGTTTTAAAACCGATTTTCTCAGACTTAGGGAAAATAATTAAACACTTATAACACAGGTATTTATTTTATCTTGGGTAGATTGTACAAATCGTAATCAAATCTTTTAAACAAAATCTATCACCTCTTATAGTAAAAAAAAAAATTAAAATGCTCCAAAAAAGTAACCAACTTGAGATTATACAAAATTACAAATTGTATTCAAATCCTTTGAATAAAAACTATCTTCTCGTATAGTAAACAAAAAAATAATAAGCCGTATAATAATAATAATAATAATAATAATAATAAATAAATAAAAATAATGTGATGAAAAAAAAAACAGCTTAAAGTATTTGTAAAATACTTTACAAATAGTAAAGTATTTAAAAATAAATACTTTACTATTTATTGCTCAGCTCTTTTCTGAAAATGATCCTTAAAAAAAAACAGTACATTAAGCATTTTTCCTGAGAGACTTGACCTTATTTTTGTGTTCAAGAGTCCAGTGATCGAAAACACTCTTTCAGATTGGACACTTGTTGGTTTAATGGTCAGCAGTGCTCTATAAACTTTCTCCAGCTTTTCACTTCTACTGCTAGTTGCCTCCAAAATTTTAAATTCTTTGCTGATTTCCAATTCACTCGGATATTTTTAAAAGGCTCTTCAGTTAATCTCTTTATTACACTATCATACTCTCGCATGAGTGTATCTCCAACATCGGAACTAGACGAGTCTTTGTTTTCTTCTAAAAGAACAGTTCATTTATTTTCAGTTTCTTCATTCACCGCTAAGACTCCTTCGGAATGTTTTGCAAATAATCTTTGATAAATCTCTTCAGCATGCTTTCTCAAAACTTGCTTACTTGGAAAATCAAAAGTTCTTGAACCTGAATCTTCTTTCCTAAACTTTTTGGGGTTGTGTAGACAGCTCAGCAAAGCCACAGTTTGCCAATTTCGTCATGCATTGTAACGCTGCAAAAGGCTTTGGTGAAACTTTAAAGCAAATGGGTTTTCTGCTGTATCAAGCTTAGCAAGCAGAAATTCTATTGAAGACTCTGCTTTAAGTGAGTCTGTATCTTCTGAGGTTATAGCCTTCAGAATCATTTCAACTGGTCGCAAAGTTTCACATAGCAATTCAAGTGTTTTCCAGTCATCGTCAGGCACAGCTTTAGTTGACAGTACTGCACATAGAGCATTTGGAATGCAATTTTTCAATTTCAAAAATCTCTCAATCATATAGAAGGTGCTATCCCATCTAGTCTTGCAATCTAATATAAGTTTATATTCTTTCCTATTAAATTTTGCTTTAACAAAATTTTGTAATATGTCATTTTTGGTAGGCGATTTTCGAAAAAGCTTGCAAATTTTTCTGACTTTGTTAATAGTTTGTGCAATATTGGCCATTGGATTGAAGAAATAAATAAGCTCATCGGTAAAGTCGGTTTGAAAAAGCATGCCTTGCTGTCTTTCTTCAACTTCTTCATCATCACTACTTTTTTCATTATTTTCATTTTCTTCATTGTCTTTGGGAGACTCAGAGACTGTGGCACCATAATTGATTGCTTTTTCATAAAGTACATCTATAACTGACAGATGTATACAATGGGCTATACATCGTTGATGATTAGGCATAATTTGCTTGCCAAACTTAATCATCATTGCTGCTCCATCGGTGGTGCAGGCAACAATATCCTCATCCAAGTTCAAACCAAATTCCTTCAAGTGTCCATTCCCAGTTTGCTCAGTTTTTCTGCTATCAAGTGAACCATTAATCTCAATAAGACCTAACGACCAATGATTATCTTTTGAATGCACATTTATATTCATATACCTTTTATTTTGTATAGATGTATATTCGTCTAGAGTCAATGAATACCGTGCACCCAAAACCAATGAATTTTTGAAATGCTGAATGAGTTCTTCTTTCTTAGTTTTATAATGATTCATAACCATATTTTTAATTCTATTCACTGAGACTGGTGGTAATTTATCGTATTTATTTCTCTGAAGGTGAAGGCTTGATTGTATAAACTCACTCTTGGCAATTGAATTAAAAGAAAATCCATCTAAAGCAACTAATTTTGAAAACTCTTCTTCCATAGATTTTTTAACGATAAAGTTTTTTAATGTTCTTACCATTTTTACAGGAGGTTCACTGTTATCTTGTTTAATGTCAATCTGATGCATTTTCTTTAAATGCAACATCAAAGATGATGTAGATCCTCCAGACGACTTCATTATCTTATAACATTTCGAATATTATGCTTCATCTTTGCTTTTTCGAGTAAAATAATTCCATACATTTGATTTCATCTTAGACATATTAAGAGTAATAAATATTAATTAGTAGGAATTTATATCACCGACAATTTTAAATAAAATATTGAAGATAACACAGGCACAATACTATGAGTCACTCCGGCAAGCACTGAATGAAGAGTCTAAACGAGGCGAGTTTCAAAATTTTCACGAAAGAAATTTTTTATTTATTTACTGCAATTTTTTTTACCCAATTAAATCTATTGTATTTTCAAAATTGCATAAAAGCTAAATGTTCTCCAAAAGCTGCTTTTTGGAGAACATTTGATCGCAAATATAATAGGAATAAAGAAGAAAAAAACTTTCTACGATTGAAATTTAATGCAATATTCAGCGAATCTGTTTCTAGTGGGTAACCATCAATAAGGCGCGTTCCATAACTTGCCTGGCGAACAAGATAGATGGAACGGAGGAATGTTGAGCATTTTCGTTTACGCTATCGCTCCGACTCACTCAGTCGTAAATGAGTTTGTTGTTGTTTGGTTTTTAGGAGCATTAGCAACTAAGGCCATATTGCTCCGGAATATGCGGTGGTCATTCCCTGACCTTTCCGCATCCTCCGTATTTGGTGGTGACGGGCTTGAATCCTGGTCTAATCAAGAAGCGTGTGGTACTCACTGCTGCTCCTTCCCACCTGGCTACGGAGGCGCCCGTAAATGAGTACACCTGCATCGTGCCATGATACAGGTGAGAAGATAAAAGGTACCGCTCCTAGATTTGGGCCACTTGCCCATGAGATTCGTACCTTAAAATAAAATAAAATAAAAAACATGTTTAAAACATAAAGCAGTTGAACGATCCAGACAAACGAACAAACAAAAGAAAATGTGCGTAATAAAAAACTATATTCGAAGGCTAACTAAAAAAATATTCGAATCTGGTTTTAGAAGTTCGGTTTCGGTTTTAACAACTCAATATGAAAACCGGGTTTAACCGGTTTTTAAAACCGGTTTGCAAGCCCTATTGTATACAGTACTCTAGGTGTGGCCTGACCATTGCCTTATACAAGGGAATAATCACCTCCTTATCCCTGCTGGAAAAATTCCTATATATCATTAACAATACTCCATGAGCTACTCTTGCAGCCCGTCTGCACTGCTCAGAGAACTTCATATCTGCCTGCACAACTGCCCCCAAGTCCCTTTCATTCTCTACCACTGTCAGTGTAGTACCACAGAGTTGATACGTTGCTCTGGAGTTGCTGTTTCCCATGTGTAGTACTTTACATTTGTCAATGTTAAACTTCATTTGCCAACTCTCAGCCCATCTGCTCATCCTTTCCAGATCCTGTTGCAGCAGCATAGTGTCATTAGTGTCCTTTACAACACTGCCAACCTTTGTATCGTCTGCAAACTTGGACATTAAGCTTGATATACCATCATCAATATCATTTATAAATACAGAAAACAATAATGGACCCAACACTGGGCCCTGAGGGACTCCACTAATAACATTAGTCCACGATGAGCAGTGTCCATTGATTACCACTCTCTGTCTTCTCCCCCTCAACCACCCCTTTATCCATAGCAGCAATTTGCCTCCAATGTCACACTGCTCCAATTTGTGTAGCAGTCTTCCATGTGCAACAGTATCAAAAGCCTTTCTAAGATCCAAGTATATAATATCAAAGCTATTCCCTGCATCCAGTTCTTTTGTGACTGCATCATAGTATCCAATCAAATTGGTCAGGCAAGACTTCCCCTTAACAAAACCATGCTGTGTCTGAGCTATAACTGAACTCCTGTCTAAATGATCCTGCAGTGCTTCTTTAACCAGTGCCTCCATTAATTTTCCTGGAACAGAAGTTAAGCTCACAGGTCTATAATTACTTGTGTCAGCCTTTGATCCTCCTTTGTGAATTGGGGTCACATTTGCACACTTCCAGTCTATGGGTACCTCCCCTGAGTCCAAGCAAGCTCTCATAATTATGGCTAAGGGTTTGCTTACTTCCTTTGCTGCCTCCTTTAATATAACTGGGTAGATCCCATCCACCCCGGGTGCCTTTCTTGTGTTTATCTTCAACAATTTCTCCTCCACTTTACTCCCAGTTATTTCAAGATTCTGTAACTTACTGCTAGAGTTAAATACACCTCTGGCATTCCCCTCGCTGAATAACTCCTCGTGTGAATGTCGATGCAAAATATTCATTTAGTTTGTTAGCTACCTGAGCAGGATCATCAACAGTTGACCCATCAATATCAAGTGGACCAATCTGATTCATCCCTTTCCTTCTAGAGTGTACATAGGTAAAGAACTCTTTGCTGTTTTTCTTTGCATCCCTTGCCAAGGATTTCTCGTAATCTGCCTTGGCCTGCCTAACCTCCTTTGTAACTTGGTTGCATATCAACTTGTATCTATCATAGGCTTCTGTGTCATGTGTTAATTTGTAAGTATCCCATGCATTTTTCTTCTCTGCCATATGCCTTACTAGTTCATCTGACATCCATTTTGGCCTAAACCTTGAACAATATTTCTTAGTTGGTATGTAAAGTCTAGTAGCTTCCAAGATAAGTTCTCTGAATGCTTCCCATTTTGAATTTGCTGTTAGTAACATCATCAGTTGGTCCCACTGTATAGAATTTAAATACTGTCTCAGTCCATCGTAGTCGCCTTTACGGAAGCAATAACCCTTCCCTTTACCCCTAATGGTAGTTTCCTCTTTGAGTAAATCCCACTTCAGCACACTGTGATCACTGCCACCTAGTGGTTCATTTATCTGCAGATTCTTAATGCATGCAGAATCACTGCTGATAATCAAATCAAGAGTATTACTCCCTCTAGTTGCCTCCCGAACATGCTGATGTAGAAAACAATCATCCAATAAATCCACAAAAGCCCTGCTAGTGTGTGTGACCAGCCCCCAAATTCCAGTCAATATCTGGGAAATTAAAATCTCCCATTATAAGACTCTCTGATTTACTGGCCCACTTTATTTCCCTGTACAGTTTCTTATTATACTCATCAGAGTCATTAGGCCTATAGCACACTCCTACTCTCAATTTTGATCTCCCAATGCTTATGTCACACCAAACTGACTCAACACTGCACTGTCCAGCGATTTCGACTGGCTTCACTTCCTTGGTTTTTATGTGTTTCTTAACTAATAGCATAACCCCTCCTCCCTTCCTATCCTGTCTATCCTTTCTGTAGACGTTGTACTCCCCAAATTACAGTTCTGCATCCCTTATATCTGTGTGACACCACGTCTCTGATATCCCAACAATATCTGCCTTTGAGGTTTTGAGCAGTACCTCAAATTCATCAAATTTATTTATTAAACTCCTAGCATTGTTGTACATGCAAGTATACCTGCACCTGTTTCTATTCTTAGCTACCCTAACACAACCCATGTGTTTACTTGTACCGCAATGGCTCCCAGCAGTCTCTGAAATATCCTGCATCTTGTTTTTCAGGCTTCTGCTCATTCTAATAGAAGCAGCGCAAGAATATCTTTCACCTCTGCCAGTGGCTACTGTCAATCTATTGGTCTTTGTCTCCCCCCAAGCTAGCAGTTTTCCGACCCACCTAACACTGCCTCGATAGCATCAGCAAATATTCTTGCACCCTTTTTATTTAAGTGTATCCCATCCCTGTAGAAGCAATCTCTCCTGTTAACAAGTACAGTCCAGGCTTAAAAAAATTCTACCCCTTGAGCCTTGCACAATCTTTCCAGGGCCGAATTGGTCGACAAGGCTCTCATCATATACTCCCTCCTATCGTGTCTGGGCAGAATTGCAAACACTTTCAAATTCAACCCTAATTCTCGGCTTTTGTTCAACAGTGACCTGTACTTGTTAAATAATTCTGCCGGTCTCCTACTCATAATATCATTAGTGCCAACGTGTGCAACTATATCACCTTTTGTGCCCTTAAAAGATGATATTTGCTCTACGTCATCAACCTTTGCCCCTGGCAGACATAACCTGGTCCTGTTCCACCTATCCTTTTTACAAAGCATGTTCCCCGTTTCCCTGACAATAGAGTCACCAACAACTACTAGTTCCTTCGGGACCAGCCCAAGTGCAAGCTCTGGCGTTGATGTGGGCAGCTGAGAGCTTGATGGGCCCTCAATTTAGTTTCTTCGAGGGCATCCACCCTGTCCTTCAAGCTCTCATATAGGCCCACAAGAACGCCGAGTTGTTGCCTGATATCGATACACTCCTTGCATCGCGCACACACAAAGACATCCCCCGTGGCAGTATCATGTCCCGTACCCGATTGCTCTGCAAACATCAAGCAAACAGTGCATTTTATAAGGCTGTGAGTCAGAGGACAACTGCCCACCTCAGTTCTGCTCTGAGCCACAGCACTTCCATTAACTTGAGCCTTTTGCTTTGCTGCTCTGGTCTGAGTCATGATTCTACTAATTTATTAATTAATTATTATTAATTATGTTATGTTATTAATTTATTAATTTATTATAATTAATTATGTTATGTTATTAATTATGTTAAATATAATTATGTTACGTATCGAATTATGCCTTCTCTGCTATTTATAAGTACATCATTGCTATTCTTCAGTTTCAGTATCATTTATCTTTCTATATTATTGCTCATGGCTGCTGATTTAAATCCTGTTTTCTCTTAGTGCTTGTTCTACTTTTCTTGTGCTAAATCTTATGTCCTCTCTGAGTCTCTTTCTAATGGCTTTGCATAACTCAGTATACTCAATTTTCTCTCAGTGTTGTTCTTGCTCTTCATTTGTTGTCTTTGGTTCATCATAAAAAGTGTTTCTTGACTGATTTTTTTCTTCTTTGGATTTCTTTTTACCTATAGGTTTCTTGGGTTTTATCACTTTCACAAATTTGTAATATCCCTCATTGATATCTTGGTCCCGAGCAGTCTGCAGAAGCTCAAACTTGTTAAGTTCCAGTACGTACTGCTTTTTCTCCTCTTCTGTTATCTCAAAGACCTTTGTATTATTTATTCGAGCCTGTTTTTTCCTTTCTTTTCTTACATCTATATCAAGTGTGCATGTTATCATTCTGTGATCACTTCCAACATTTACCTTATTCAGGACAGTAACATCATTCATGATATATCTTCTATTAGTGAGGATGAAGTCGATTTCATTAGTTGTTAATCCATTTGGGCTCTTCCATGTCCACTTTCTGTTCAGCCTTTTCTTGAAAAAAAAAAGTGTTCATTACTGACATTCCTTGAAATTCTGCAAATTCCACAAGTCTTTCACCTCTTTCATTTCTTTCACCAATTCCAAAAGTTCCTATAGTTCCCCTTTCTGCACTGTTTTGTTTCTTTCCAACCTTAGCATTGAAGTCCCCAATAATGATAGTGTGGTGAGTTTTCTGTTCATCTAGAAGACACTCAATTTCGGTGTACATTTCTTCAACCTCTTCATCATCATGGCTTGATGTTGGTGCACAAATTATTATAATCTTCAGCTTATACCTCTTAGAAATCCTGAGTAGTAGTCTTGACACCCTTGGTGATGTACTTTTGAATTCCAAAATGTTGATTTTTATATCTTTATGTACCAGAAAGCTAACTCCACCTTCAGTCTTTTCACTGTTTCCATTGATGTACGGCAGATTTCCACTTGATAAACTTATAAGTGATTCATTTCTTTTTCGTGTTTCAGCCAAACTGATGATATTCCAATTCACATTTTCTAATTCCTTTTCCAACTCTAATATCCTGTCTTCACCGATGAGTGATCTTACATCATAACAGGCCAAGTTCAATTTCTGTGCATGGCAGCCTGGTCGTACCCAGAAATTCTTAGCACCCTCTGCTTCCAATCTGACCCTCTCGCTGTTGTAAGAGGGAGAGTGAAAGCTGCTGGGGACTGAGGGCCATTTGTTTTGTCTTACTGTCATGTGTTGGAGGGTTTGTTCTTTTCCTCTTCACGCTGACCAGGCGTCTTGATGAGAACCACTCTACACGTTCATTGCCACCTAAGTGACGTAACAGGGCTTGCCATCGAGAAGGTGTGCATGAGTGAATTTTAGGGAGGCAGGCCAACCAGACTTCTCCTAAATCTTCTGAAATAGAAAGATATTGGATCCATCAGTGCTTTAGACTGAGTATCTGATAACACACACAATGTCTGTTCCCCTCTATGGGCGGCATTGATTGGTAAATAGGCACTGTGGTGGCAGCCTAGTGATGGAAGCCTCCATAATGTGAGATTGATGCACTAAGTAGCAAAATTAGTTTTCTTATTGCTGTGTACAGAATGAGCTGTGTGCGCCTGTTATTATAGCTCTTTAAACATGTGTGAATTTAACAGAAGCCAAACTGAAAACATTTCACAGCCTTCATTCATTTGTCTACAGCATGAGGCATTTGCTCTAAATTTGCTTGAGTTTATTTTGCTTATTGCACCATAATGGAGAAGGAGTTCTAATTGAGGTATATGGGGTGAGTGAAATGAATGAGGAATGGCCGTTCTCCCTCAGGCAAGACAAAAACCATTGGATGCAAATGAAAAATCTCATGGAATAACAGAATCTTGAATGGCATGGGACATCTGTCTGATAATTACTTATTTGCCAGATGTACTCCATGCCACCAAGGTGCCCATGTTGAGCTGGGCTGGGATGGTCAGTGGAATTCTGTGAGGTTTGATGCAAGTTGTATCGGGCCTTATGTCTATAGTGGTGTTTATTTGTCATAGCATTTGTTTATATATCTGTGGGTAGTGTGTCGAACGCTGGAATAATTTGCTTTCCATTGCATGGAGGCAGTGTCTGCTGGATTCCAGGACATTCTGGAATAACAGGAAATGAAAGAGCAGATCTTGTAGCCAAACAACCAGATACTACTCTTTTGCAGACTTTTCAAACTCCATATACCGATCATAAACATATTATCCCTAAAGTATGTTACAATAGCTGGTCAGTAATCTGGAGAGGTTATCCAGGAAACAAACTATACCAAATAAAACCAGAACCAAAGCTGTGGCTCTCCAGCTTTGGAAAAGTATTTTATAAAAATCTCCATTAAATCTCCAGTGGAATAATTCCAGCAAGGTTGGAAGTGTTCCACTGTTATTGAAATTTAAGTAGAAATTTGAGCAAATTCGGTTTTAATTATTGTAAGCTGTATATTGGAAAAACAAACTATCCCCATGTACTTCCATTTTTAATTCTATTTACTCTATTTTTCTAGAGAGCAAGTGTACCACCATTAAGCGAAGTATTAACAGACATAAGGACACAATGTGTTCAACATGCTATTCTTGTTTTACAAGGAGTGCTTACATCTCCAAGGTTTGTTTCATTGCTTTTTTGTAGTTGTTAAACATGGTTTCTATTTTTTTGCTCATTAATTTACTGTTTGATATATTTTTTGTAGTTTTTAAACATGGTTTCTGTTTCCACCCCCCCATTGCTTTTCTCATAAACTTTTACAATTTCAGACCTTCCTTTAAGCCATCATTACTGCTACCATATTTATTGGCTCAGACATTTCCTAGAGGATTTTTTCCAGAACTTGTTTGTGTGGCCAGTCAGGATCAGGATATATTCAAATCTGTAAGTTAACAGCTTTTTAATGGGTTTCTTTTATAAGTACTCCACTCTTATGTGCTAGGAATTACTAAAGAAATTTAATAATAGTTCTACATATATACAAAGTACATTGTCATGGGAAAAATTATTAAAAATCCTATTATTTCAAACCACCAATAAGAGAATGCAGTGGAAGCAAGAGATCATGACGTTAGTAGTAGTTTATAAATGTATGGCATGGTCTATATAAATGCATTCAACAAGTTGAAATGGGCGTGCATGGGTTTGAACCATGCATATCCATGCTTTTGTTTGCATCAGTTGATTTTGGACATTAGAGTAGAAATAGTATATGATTTGAAAAATTTCATCATAGTTACCAACTTTACAGATATGATGGAGAATCCATTTTCCCCCTCAATTTAATTCATCTCCATCTCATGGCAACATAGTTGGTGACAGAGTTTTCTGTCTTTTGCAAAAAGTCCGTTTTCTCCATCTTTTTCTTTTCACAAAAACTAACTGTTAAAATTGAAAATTTGCTTCAGTTTTGTGAATTTCTGATTATTTTCATTAACGAATTGGTCATCAATATGCTGTGGTAACACAGCACATTGATGACCAATTTGTTAATGGGATAATAGTGTTGTTCTCTGTTATGTGCACTCATTTCATAGTACTTTGGTAATGCAATGTTAATTAAGTGTCTTTCAGTATAAGATGCCAAAGAAATATGATGCAAAATTTCAGAAGCCGTTGTTGCAAGAATTTCCATCTGTTGTGTAATCTGAAAAAGATAACGCATTTGTTTGTGTGTTATTTGTAGATATGATTTTTCAGTTTCAAGCCAGTGGGAAATGTGATGTAATGAAACATTTGCAAACAAATAAGCATAAAGACAGTGTGTGTGTGTACCATGTATTCTAGGTACCATGTATAGAAATAAATGTAAAATTGTAGCATTTCATAGTGATGATGATATACAGGGTGTCTCAAAAATACACGGCATAACTTCAGGAATGAGTTTCTCATATGTAGACAATAAAAATATTTTATATCAACATAGTTCCAGAAATGCTTGGTTCCTGAGTTATTAACCGGAATGTCTTATCTCCTGCAGGTGATTTCCTTCATCACAAGGTACTGACAGAATCTGGTGGTTTTCCATTCCGACCATGTACTCAAATCAGGAGTAAGCGGATATGCACTTTATGTATGGTTTGGCAGATGGCAATGCTCTAGAGGCTCATCATTTGTACCATGAAAAGTTCCCAGAACGAAGATGTCCAGACAGGAAAACGTTTGAAGGTATCCATCGCCACCTTTGTGAACATGGGACCTTTACACCTCGTGCTGCCGACAGAGGATGACCAAGATCTACGACTCCTGAAGTAGAGGAGGAGATTTTGGATGTTATGCATGCCATTCCTGGAATCAGCACACGCAAAATAGCAATGCAACTGGCTGTTCAACATTAGACTATTTGGAGAGTGTTGCGAGAACACCAACTGTATCCTTACCATCTGCAATGGGTACAGGCCTTGTCACCAGCAGATTATCCTGCCCGAGGAATGTTCAGCCAGTGGTTCTTGCAGCAGTGGTACAACTCCTCACTTTCCTACCTTAGTGATATTTACAGATTAAGCACAGTTCACACGAGACTGGATCCAAAACTTTCACAATCAGCACGTATGGGCTGAGGAAAACCCACATGCAATTCTTCCATCACATCACCAACAGCGGTTCAGCCTCAACAACTGGGTGGGTGTTTTTGGTGATAAGTTATTTGGGCCCCATGTACTTCCAAAAAAACTCACAGGGCAGGTGTACAGAAACTTTATGGGAAACAACATGCCTGATTTCTTGGACGATGCGCCACTGGTCATTCGTCAACAAGCACACTTCATGCATGATGATGCTCCCGCACATTTCAGCCACCTAGCCCGTAATTACCTGAATCAAAGGTTTCCTGGCCGGTGGATAGGTAGAAGTGGACCAACTGCCTGGCCTCCACGCTCAACTGATTTAAACCCACTAGATTTCTTCATGTGGGGTCATTTAAAGTCATTGGTGTATTCGACTCCGGTAGCTGATGTGGAAACTCTCTGCAATCGAATTGTGGCAGGTTGTGAGACAATACGAAACGTGCCAGGAATTGGCATCATCTTCGTGAGTCACATGAGATGTCGATGTGAGGCCTGTATTCAGGCAGAAGGTGGACATTTTGAACAATTACTATAAGGTGGTGTGAACAGTTCAGTGTCATAGACAGACCTTAAAAACTCAGGAACCAAGCATTTCCGGAACTATGTTGATATAAAATATTTTTATTGTCTACATATGAGGAATTCATTCCTGAAGTTATGCCGTGTATTTTTGAGACACCCTGTATATGCTGAATATGTATGCATTTTTTTGTTATAGAACATGTCTTCTGAGTTGTGTTGAACATGCAGGCATGTTGTTCAGAAATATGTTTCCCAATTTCAAAAAAAAAAAAAAAAAAGAAAAAGAAAAAAAAAAGCAGTTGACATTGTTAGTGAAATTTCTTAGGCAGAGAAGGAAGAGGTTGTGATTGCTCTGAAAAATGGCCATTCTTGATTGGTACAGATGGCACTAATCAAGTGATTCCAAGCTATATTCTATTGTGGTACCTTTCCTAATATAAAAAAGAAAATTTTTTTTTTTTCAAATTGAAAGCTGTCTGCTTTCAGTGCCAGCATCAGTAGTGACTGTGGGGTACAACATTAGGCATCTTCCTGAAAGTGTAGTATTCCTTCAAACAACTGTCTTTCACTTAAGTGTTGATAATGCACCTGTTATGATAAACCTAAAAACTGAATTAGTAATGTTATTAAAAGAGGAGATTGAGCACTTGGTGTTAATAGATTTCAAATGTCTGGTGAAAGCAATCCTAAACAGCAAAGCAAGCTGATAATTCTTGGCATGTTATCCTTACTCATGACTATCTTTTAAATATTATGTCAGCAGTTGAAATTCCAAACAGCTGTTTAATCCAGTATATCTCACATCCATATATCAAGGTCATTACTGTTAGTCACATTGAAGAATGCTATGTGCACATTTATTATACCAACAGTTGTTAAATCTTCATTTTTGGAAGTTTATTACCATAGCAGATTGAATAGAAGGATGATTTTGATTTAGTTAAAGCCATTTCCATTTCCAGTCTCACGGGGTGTCTAAAACAAAAAAAAAAAAAAAAAAAAAAAAAAGACTATATGAGGCACAAGTTCTCATTGAAAAAATGTTTTTATATACATTGAGGTAGAAGAAATTTCATCAATTTGCAGTGCACCATTTTCAGTTTTGAATTTTTTTGTGGACAACTTTTCATTTTTTCTTGGTGTTAAAAATAGATGTTTTGTGGTATCAATTTTAGTGTGAGAATCTGCCAAATACTATTATAAAAGAAGAACAGATTGATGTCCAGTGGTTCATGTTGTTTGGGGAACTGATAAGTGCATGAGTAAGCTTGAAATATAACAAATTATCCCAAGTCACAATTGGAATAATAATGGTTCCTCATAGCAGTGTTGAATGTAAGAGAATATTCAGCCAGGTTACAAAGAACAATAAGTGAATTCAGAGCACTTTTTGGTGAAGTTGTGGAAATGCTCCTGACAGCCAAATCTTGACAGCAGGGCCATTGTTATGAACAAAACTTTGACTTAACCTTTCTGAAGAGGCAGAAGTCTGCAACAGTGTCTTTCTTGAAGTAATAAAAATCAGTTCATGTGTAATAGAATATTCAAACTGGAAAATGTTAGGTAAACTAATGTGTAAAAGCATACTATACTGGTGAACAATCCTATCTCTGCTTTAATCATATATTTTATTTGTATAATTGTATAATAAATTGTATATTTTTCAAGTGAAATTTAAGTTCTAATGCAATGTGGTCTTTCAAATTTTTTTCAAAAAATCTCCTGTTTTCCCCTTCCTTCCTGTTCAATATCTTTTTTTTGAAAATCAAAATTTGGGCATCTATGCATCTGGAGGGAGTGTTTATGCTTATAAGAAACTGCAGATATCTCTAAATAGGCCTACAAGGCTGGGACAATTCATATTGAACAATTAGACTTTACACCAGCCGGTATTCAAATAAACAAATTCCAATCCTGCAACTAAAACACTTTATTTACAATAAAATAAAATATGAGCGTATGAAATGAAATGAAATATATAGTAGTCTAAAACTGATGTGATTTAATTTACAATAAAATACAAAAATATAAAATATGATGATAAAAACAATTAATAAAATACTGTAACAACTGTAGCTTTTGGGGATAGCGATCCCCTTTCTCAACAGCATATTTCTGCTGGGTGGCACATCCTTAAATAGCAGATCCACAGCCCTCGTCACATGGTTCCTCGGGAGTAAGGCCGGAATTTCCCATTTGTGCACCGGAACCGGAAATGGCTCGGGAACGCGCTAGCTGAAACCGTTCATCTCGCCCAAGAACCACAGTTTCCAAGAGGGGATGTAAACGTACACCCTTGTCTCTATTAATGGAATTGCTAGCTGCCCCAATACGTAAACTCTCAAGCCATTTACGGTCCCAGAACCCCTGTGCATGATCCGTGATGACAACATCCTCCGGGGAGATTTGATGTTGCTTCTCCCAAAAATGTTCTGCCACGGCAGACTTCCCATAATTTACGGACTTTATTGCACTCATATGCTCCCCCAGACGGTCTTTCAGTCGTCGCCCCGTCTCACCTACATAACACACCCCACAATCCGGGCATTTAATCTCGTATACCACCCCACTGTTGGCTTCTTTCGTTATGGGATCTTTGACACAAGATATCACTGTGTGCAACCTTCGTCCCGGGAGTTGCACACAGCGTATCTGGCATCCCCGAATTACTCGTGCAATGTGGTCTGAAAGGCCCGGATAGTAGGGAATGTATGCAGTGCTCACAGGGGCGAACGGCTCAGTACGGGTGGACTCCGCTCCTTTAATAATTCTGTCCAACACCCTCTGGGGGTAGCCGCATTTCTTGAGGTCTGCCGTGACACGAATAATTTCATTATCTCTGTCCTCGGAGGTGCTACAGTGGGACAACTACTAAAGCCTTGACAACACTATCCTTGTGCTGGCTGGCTTGTGCCGAGGTATAATGAGTATATTGACCTCGGCACATGGGCTTTCTAAACACCTTGGTCTTGAGCCTACAACCATCCCTAATAACCAACACATCAAGGAATGGTAGGGTTCCCTCTGCTTCCACCTCCTAGAAACTGCAGATGTCAATTTCTCATAAAATTTTATAGTAAATATAAAATATAATAGGTGTGTGTGTGCGTACGTAATATAAAATATTATATACTCTGAGTGATCATTGAATTATGACCACTTACCTAATACTGCGTTGTGCCACCATTCACATGGATAACAGCCACTGTTCACCTAGGCACATTCACTCTACTAAAAGTCTGAAGATATCTATAGGGATCTGCAGCCATGCTGCCTGCAAGGCTTTCCACAGTATGGGAATAGTTGTAGTTGTGTGTCCATATGCCTCACTTCCGTTCCAAAACATCCCACAGCTGTTCAATTGGATTGTGGTCAGGTGAATTTGGAGGCCAATCAAGATGGGTGATATCTTCACTTTCTTCCTCAAACCACTTGTGCACAGTGCGGTCCCAGTGAATGGTGGATCATCGCCTTCTGGAAAGATCTTCCCAGATAGATCTTAGATCTACCAAGCTGTTGAGCAGATTTAGAAGAGCCTACCTCAATGCATATTAACAAACAACTGGACTTAAATTGGTAAACATGGCTATCTTGTCCTTTCATATGTTTTTACAGCAGGATTGCAAAAACATGTGAAACTGTGTGGATAATGCAATGGTCTTAATTCTCACAGAAGAACAAACCTTTCTAATGAGTTGGCTTACTATTTCACTATTTTCAGCAGATAACTGTAGCCATTTTACTACTTTAAAAACTGTGATTTCATATACCACATGACAGCTTACACCAAACAACTTCTTTACAACTGTTGTCTGCACATTTTCACTAGAGACCACCTGCTATCTGATGATAGCAGCCTCAGCTTTTGAATAACTGGCTAATTAGTTTATTCAAAAGCCATCTATTTATTTTTGGACTAAATATTCTAAATCATGTCTAAGAAATCCAGGATAGCAGATTATTATTATTTTTTTGAAGAGGGATTATAGTTATAGAGCAAAAACCAACAGTAACTACATAATCTCTACTTGGGTTATAGTTACTGTTGTAGTTATAATGTAAAATGAGTTTTTTTTAATTTAAAAATTTTAATTCTATTTAACTTACTACTGATATATTTAACTCATTTTTCAGATGCAGAACAGCTCCAGTTGCAAGTATGCTTATGGTTGTTTCGAAGTTGAAACACATACACACTTGAATGGCCGATCTTGACTTGTCCAAGAGGGATATCCACAAACATGAAACAAAAATGAAAGAATTTTGATTTCTATTCTCATATGTCTGAGTGTTTAGTCCATTGGTTAAAATTTGCTATTTTGAGGAGGGGGATTAGATACCTACCAACCATTCAAATATATATATGGCTGTATGTATATCAGTTCCTGCTGTAATAATGGCAAACATGTTTGATTCTCTTTGCAGCCAGAGCTACTTCACATCCAAAAGCCATTACTTTCTCAGTGCTTTTCTGACTATAACAGAATCATTAAATTAAAAACAAAAACACAAGAAAACTGGTTAGCTTATCTTCTCACAAATAACTTGAAGTCCTTCCATTTTTGCTCATTATTTCTTTGAAACTCACAGTTACAATGTTTATTGTGAATATGAAATTTTCCTATTAAAATGTTTCTGATTAATTCTTTACTTGCTCACCAAAGCTCTTGTTTTGTTATATTTGTGCTTGTTATAATTAGGTTAAGCCATATATTAAGATGAATTTTAATTAAGTTAAGCCATATATTAAGATCAACAAATACATGTTCCTTCCAAATATAGTGCAAGTCCACTTCAGTATAGTTGAATGATTTATAGGGGATTAACTATGATACAAAGAGTTAACTAAGTTCTCTTTGTTCTTAAAATGATTTTTATTAACAGTGAGTGAAACATTTTGTGCTTGTTTTATTTATCTAATGCTTATTTTAGAAATTCTTTTTCTTCCTAGATCTTTGTACCTCTTTTGTATAGTTTGCTTCAAGTGATGAGACAGTGCTCCCTAGAGTCAGATTCATTTAAACAACCTTTACAAGCCTTAGCAGAACTCTGTGAGATAAGATGTGGATCTGGTGGCAATGTGAGACCCATATGCACTTTGGTAGGTAGTTATTTTTTGTGATAAACTGTTGGTATGTAATTATTTTTTGTGATAAACTGTTTGCAATTATTTGGTTTGTGAGAGAAAACCATTGTGTGTAGTTTTTATCATATTCTTTTTGAAACATGAGATTTTGTACAAAGTTTCTGAATCTGAGTTTTTTTATTTATGTATTTTATTTTTTTGTTAGTTAGTTCAGGAGAAGTTGTGGTTACCTGAAGCTATTTCCCCAGCTGGGGGTCGTGAAATTACAAAACTTTCTTTCTTGGGGCCTTTTTTAAACCTCTCTGTATTTGCTGAGGATAATGTAAGTCTTAATAATATGCAATGTAATATTATGATACTTCTGTTTACTATTTTGAGCAGGAGTTTTTACAGATTTCAAATTTTTGAAAAATAGTAAATAAATTTATTTTAATGTTAATTACATTTGTTCCTCAATTATTCTAGTTCACTTATGAGAATTGTATTTAACATTAATGATATCATATGTATTTCATTAAGTGAATTCTTCAGAATTTAAAAAAAAATCTTCAGCAATATAATTATATAGATTTGACTGCTATGGTTATGATCCTATACATACTTATATTTATTATAAAATTGTGCATGTTATCTCCAATAACATTCACAGTTTTACAATTACAAAGTAATAGTTTTACTAAACTATTAATGAACTAACTTCTATTTTTATTACATTTCTTAATTTTGTTGCTGTGTTTGTTTATTCTCATTGTCTTCAAATCTGCATTTTATTAGAGATTTTATAAAGTAATATAAAATTTAAAAGGTAATAATTTTGACATGTAAGTTATGTTTTCTAACCTGTTTCAGTCCTGTGCTTGACCAATATTTTAATTACAGCAACAGTGGTGTCTTGTAACACTGTCATATGAAATGCAGGGCTCAGCTGGACAGGTATTTCGAACGAACAGAGGGGTGAAGTGGAAGTGGTTATTTTTTATTTATTTATTTATTTGTTTTTTTTTTTTTTTTTTTTGGCTGATGCTGCATAAGCTTGCTTTCTTGCATCAAATGCCTCTGCTAATGCTAATGCAGGTATCTAATGACATTGAATAACTGGGCAGATTGAACAGGGAAGGCAAATTAATACAGGGAATGCCTTTCAAGCAGTACATTCATTAATCATGAAGTCCAAGGGGACTGTTATGTCTATTGCAATTTAAATTTTTCTTATCTGGTACAGAATATCTGTACAAGATAAGAAAATGAGTTATAAAGAGGTGTTTTTTTTTTTTTTTTTGTCAGATGTTCTTATTAACACCATGCTGAATTTTCGCAATTCTTATTTAAAATGTAATGACCCTTTTAGCTTCATTGTAGTAGATATTGGTGAATAGATGATTAACATGTTAATTTAGTTAATGTGAGGAAGATAACAATGCATAGAGAAATGCAATTACGAAATAACATTGCTAAGTTTTGTTTTTACTATTATTATCAATTATACAGTTCATTGTATGCAATATAGTATCAGTGTAAATACACCATAGTTAACCCATAAACTTGAACTATGTATGTAGCGTAGAAGGCATCTTTTAATTGTATCTCGCAATATGAGATACAATTAAAACAATGCCTTCTACGCTACATACGTAGTTCAAGTTTATGGGTTAACTATGGTGTATTTACACCGATACTATATAGTTAATTATCAAAACCCATAAGGATTATGCCTTGTGCATTTCGTTTTCAAAATTGTATACAATGTACATTAAAATAAGTGATATGTTTTATTATGTATAATTATACATACCTGCTGAAGAGAGAATATCCATATTTTGGGATATTGTTTGCTGTGTAACCATTACCAATCCTAATTAATTTGCTCGTAATTCATGAAAAAAGGTGACTTTTTAAATGCTGTCACCTATACGGAATGTTGGTTTGATTCACACACATATGCACGCATAATTTTCAGTTTGAATGTGGAGGTATATAATAAAATTTTTATATCTTCTGTGCTTTAAATTGGCTTAGCAAAAATGTTGGAAATGAGGGGAAAGCCCCTGAAGCTGCTTTTCATTAATCTGCAAATAGTGGCTAATTTATGCATACAAAAAATAATTTAATTCATGCAAATAAGGTAAAATTTTACACTTGTAACCAAGTGTACAGAAAATGTGCAGTGTCACACCTGCACATTTTCTGTTTCTCTTCATTCTCAGCCTATTAAAAACAGCATAATTTTCTCAGATTTTTTAAGTGCACTTCAAGCTCTAAAGAAACACCATGAACATCACCTCATCAGGTAAAATTTTACACTTGTAACCAAGTGTACAGAAAATGTGCAGTGTCACACCTGCACATTTTCTGTTTCTCTTCATTCTCAGCCTATTAAAAACAGCATAATTTTCTCAGATTTTTTAAGTGCACTTCAAGCTCTAAAGAAACACCATGAACATCACCTACCCTGTCGTAAAAGAATAATCACCTCTTTACATACCTTATCTGAACTGGGAAAGGACATACACTTCAGCTGGGTTCCGGGATATATGGTAATTCCAGGAAATGAACTAGCCGACAATGCTGCAAAATTGGCTAACTTACTACCTAATGACAAGTGGAAAGTTTCACATTAAGACTATAGACCAGTAATCCAGAAAAAATGCTTGTACCAGTGGCAGTAACATGGCAAAATCAAATTAACAATAAGCTTTGAAGTATCAAACCAAATCTTGAGCAATGGCCTTCAAGCTTCAGTTCAATTTGACAACAGGAGGTAATATTAGCTTGTCTGCTAATAGGTCACACTAATATTACTCATGGTTATCTTTTAAGAAGGGAGATTCCCCCTCAGTGTCATCATGCAACACTGCTTTCAGTGAAACATATCCTTGTGGGATGCAATAGAATGCCAGAATCTCTTCACCCCAGCCATAACAGAAGACCCCTCTAACACTTACTTCACTTTTGGGTAATATGTACAGTGCACTATGGCCATAGATGCAGATGTGCCTAAAAAATCCCCAAACAAACAAACAAACATTCTCAGTCATTTACGTGAGTCAAACTGGTCAACAAAGCCCTGTGGCTTGGAAATTACAGCCAGCTTATGTGGCTGTAATTTCCAAGAGCTATCTGTACTAAGTTACGGATTACAAATATTAAACAGTAAATAGTATACAAAATATGGATATGTTTTTAGGTATGTATAATTATGTACAATAAATAGCAGTATTGTTTTAATATTGTGGCTCATATACTTTTGAGCTGCATGACTATGGCAATAACAACAAAACTCAGTGTTCTTTGTTATTACATGTGAGAAATTGAGAACTATTTTCCTCATGATCATATATATATGCAGTAACTTAAAGGATGATGTGTAGCATTTTGTATTTTTAATAGTCAGTTTATCGTGATTTCATTGGTTTGAACAAAATGGATCTTGTATGCCCATAGTGCATCTTTGAGGTATGTGAATTCCCTTTGATTCTGCATGCAGTATTTGGAACAGGAGATAGAAATGTAAAATTTAATGCTGACATGTGTACTGCAGAGTAAAAAAGATTTTGTATATGGTTCTATTCAATTTTATTATCAGGATGTTTATAGTTGTTTCAGTAGTATTTTTGAATTACAAGCTGTTCATGGGTTGCAGGGCCCAATTCAGATTTTTAATTTCATTGAACTATAATGCATATAAAAAAACTGTATATTGCTAATTGGGGAATAGTAGTGACTTTAAAATCACAATAATCTGATATCAAATTAATGAGGATATACTGTAGTCACAGAAGTCATGAATGCATTTTACTGTTAACAAAATATAGTTCAAGGAGGATGCAGAGATGGATGAACAAGCTGGCCAATTTAAATGAGCAGAAAGAAGTGGTATGGGAGTTAGAGTGACAAACAAATACTGAAGCCACCAACAGTTTTAAATTGATCTATATTAATACCATATTTCTCCATGGCAGCTTAGTTCAGGAGAATCTGATCTCAATCGTAA
Organism: Mastigoproctus giganteus; assembly: GCF_048544385.1. Lineage (NCBI taxonomy): Eukaryota > Metazoa > Arthropoda > Arachnida > Uropygi > Thelyphonidae > Mastigoproctus > Mastigoproctus giganteus. The sequence goes on from NC_143576.1 coordinate 172,854,542, forward strand.
GGAGTAGGATTTTTCAGCTTGCACAACATAGATCACTCTTAACATATGCTTCTTCAGACGTAATATACATATATTACGTTGTTTTGTTAACCCCTGGCAACAGCATGCCGTGACGGGACTAATTGTATGTCTATCATTGCTGCAATTAAAGATTCTATTCTATTCTATTCTATATGTAGATATTGGTGATGGACTCAGGTGTTCTTAAACTAATTTGAATATGAATTTTCTTGTACCACAGAGAAGATTAGATTAGCAAAGGCTGATTATGAGAAATGCCTAGCAGCCAAAAGAGCAAAGAATGGGGAACATGGAGTTTTTCACATGTGAAAAACTCCATGTTTATATTTACATGGAGCTTTTTTTACCTTATTGAATACAAAGAAGGAATCGGATTAGACCCTTACATAATGGGCACAGACAACCCACTTTACATTGCTGTTGAATCAAATAGATACTTTATATTAATCTTTATAGATGAAAGACCCTTCACAGCGAGGAGAAATTATATGAGTGAAGCATTATGAAATTAGTGATATTGAAGTTTCGGAAGATAGATTACTAGAAAATGTTTTGAGCCTAAAGGTGGGCAAAGTCCCTAGAGTTGATGGCTTATACTTAGTAACTTTGAAGGAGTTGGTCTGAATGGTTCAATATGTATGCATTGAGCCATTAAGATCAATTATGAAGGTGTCATTGGACTTTTGGGGCGAAGGAGGTTTTTTTTTTTTTTTTTTTGTTCCTGTGGAGTACACAGGATATTATCAACATATTACCAGTTGTAAGGGGTGGTTCTGATAATGAAATGAATAAGTACAGACTTGTTAGTCTGACTTTAGTGGTAGGAGAAACCATGGAGGTAATGCAGTGTAGGGGCATCTAAATAGAAATGCTTTTCCAAAGGAAACACAGCACAATTTCATAAAGGGGAAATCTTATTTAATCTAGCCAGCTATTTTGAAAGAGTCACTCATGAGTTGGATGTAGCAAATAATTTTAACATTGTTCATTTGGACTTTAGCAAAGTATTTGACTGTCCTGCACGAGAGGTTAATGTATAAGCTGGAACATGTAGGTGCAGAGTAGCCTAGTGCAGGCGAAGTTTTTTACAGCTCCTGGAATAGAGAAGTTTTTTCTGTTTTATTAGCTTAAATTGGCATATTAATTATTTTCTAGAGTAGCTTTATATTCCTAGTTACGATACTTAGTTTAAAGTTTAACTTAGATAGAGATTACTTAGTACCAGTAAGGGTATCAAATCCACGTGTTACAAGTTGCAGCTCCGCTGAACGAGAAGTTTTTTAGCCATATTTAGCTGCTTTACTGACCAATTGTTATATCAAATTATTTTCTATAAGTAGCTTATAGACCTAGTTAGGATCCTTAGTTTATTCTGAATTGAGACAGCGAGATTTGGAAGTTAATTAATACTTAAGTGTCCTTAGAGTTACCATTCGTAACTTGCCGCCATTGTTATACGATATAACGTTATATCCCAAACTAGATATTGTAAGTTTAGTATAGTATATAATATTGTCAATCAATCAGTAAAATCTATTAATCTTGTTAAACTTCACTTCAATTAAATTGTACTTTTTAACTAAATACATATAATGACTTAGATTACAAACGTAACATAATTAATTAATACATAATTTGATACGGAAGTTATATAAATAGAACTCATAGATAATACTCGATACTGAAAAATATATATAGCATTATAAATGTGTTGGGATACAAGTTTAGGGTTATAATTTTGTACTGAAATTGAAATTTTATTAAAATTAAATCGAAATAATGTTTCAGACCAGAGCAGCAAAGCAAAAAGGCTCAAGCTAATGGGAGTGCTGCGACTCAGGGGAGAACTGGGGGGGGGGCAGTTGCCCTCTGAATCACAGCCTTTTAAAATGCACTGCTTGCATGATGTTTGTGGAGCAATCAGGTACGGGACATGATATTGCCATGGGGGATGTCTTTGTGTGTGCGCGTGCTATGTAAGGAGTGTAAGGAAATCAGGCGACAACTCAGCGTTGTTATGGGCCTGTATGAGAGCTTGAAGGACAGGATGGATGCCCTCGAAGCATCTAAATTGAGGGGCCCATCAAGCTCTCAGCTGCTCACATCAATGCCAGAGCTTAAATCACGCAACACAGCAGCAACCTCCAAGGCAGAATGTGCTGGTCCCACAGGAACTAGTAGTTGTTGGTGACTCTATTGTCAGGGAAGTGGGGAACATACTTTGTAAAAAGGATAGGTTGAACAGTACCAGGGTATGTCTGCCAGGGGCAAAGGTTGATGATGTTGTAGAGCGGATATCATCTTTTAAGGGCACAAAAGTTGATATAGTTGTACATGTTGGCACTAATGATACTAAGAGTAGGAGTCTAGCAGAATTACTTAACAAGTACAGTTCACTGTTGAAAAAAAGCCGTGAATTAGGTTTGAATTTGAAAGTGTCGACAATTCTGCCCAGACACGATAGGAGGGAGTATATAATGAGAGCCTTGTTGATCAATTCGGCCCTGGAAAGATTGTGCAAGACTCAAGGGTAGAATTTTTTTCAGCCTGGTCTGTACTTGTTAACAGGAGAGACTGCTTCTACAGGGATGGGATACACTTAAATAGAAAGTGTGCAAAAATATTTGCTGATGCTATCGAGACAGTGTTAGGTGGGTCAGAAAACTGCTAGCTTGGGGGGATACAAGGACTAATAGATTAACAATAACCACTGGCAGAGGTGAAAGTGATTCTTGCACTGCTTCTATTGGAATGAGCAGCAGCCTGGAAAAGAAGGTGCAGGACATTTCAGAGACTGCTGGGAGTCATTGCGGTACAAGTAAACACATGGGTTGTGTTAGGATAGCTAAGAATAGGAACAGGTGCATGTATACTTGCGTGTACACCAATGCTAGGAGTTTGGTAAATAAATTTGATGAATTTGAGGTATTGCTCAAAACATCAAAGGCAGATATTGTTGGGATATCAGAGATGTGGTGTCACACAGATATAAGGAATGCAGAACTGGAATTTGGGGAGTACAATGTGTACAGAAAGGATAGACAGGACAGGATAGGAAGGGAGGAGGGGGTTATGCTATTAGTTAAGAAACACAACAAATCCAAGGAAGTGAAGCCAGTCAACATCGCTGGACAGTGCAGTATCGAGTCAGTTTGGTCTGATATAAGCATTTGGAGATCAAAATTGAGAGTACGAGTGTGTTTTAGGCCAAATGACTCTGATTAGTATAATGAGCAGTTGTGCAGAGAAATACAGTGGGCCAGTAAATCAGAGTGTCTTATAATGGAAGATTTTAATTTCCCAGATATTGACTGGAATTTTTGGGTTGGTCACTCACACACTAGCACGGCTTTTGTGGATTTATGGATGATTGTATTCTACATCAGCATGTTCGGAAGACAACTAGAGGGAGTAATACTCTTGATCTGATTATCAGTAGTGATTCTTCGGGCATTAAGAATCTGCAGATAAATGAACCACTAGGTGGCAGTGATCACAGTGTGCTGAAGTGGGATTTACTTAAAGAGATAACTATCATCAGGGGTAAAGGGAAGGGTTTTTGCTTTCGTAAAGGCGACTACGGTGGTCTGAGACAGTATTTAAATTCTATACGGTGGGACCAACTAATGATGTTACCAACAGCAAATTCAAAATGGGAAGCATTCAAAGAATTAATCTTGGAAACTGCTAGGCTTTACATACCAACTAAGAAATATTGTTCAAGGTTTAGGCCTAAATGGATGTCAGATGAACTAATGAGACATACGGCAGAGAAGAAAAATGCATGGGATACATATAAATTAATGGGTGATATGGAAGTATATGATAGATATAAGCTGGTCTGTAACCAAGTCACAAAGGAGATTAGGCAGGCAAAGGCAGATTATGAGAAATCCTTGGCAAAGGATGCAAAAAAAACAACAACAAAGTGTTCTTTACCTATGTACACTCTAGAAGGAAAGGGATGAATCAGATTGGTCCACTGGATATTGATGGTTCAACTGTTGATGATCCTGCTCAGGTGGCTAACAAACTAAATGAGTATTTTGAATCTACATTCACACTTGAGGATTTATTCAGGAAGGGGAATGCCAGAGGTGAAGTAAACTCTCTGGCAGTGAGCTAGATGATTTTGTAATAACGGAGAGGAAAGTGGCACCTGGAGTGGATAAAAAAGGCACCTGGGGTGCATGGGATCTATCCAGTTATATTAAAGGAGGCAGCAAAGGAAGTAAGAAAACCCTTAGCCATAATTATGAGAGCTTCTTTGGACTCAGGGGAGGTACCCATAGACTGGAGATGTGCAAATGTTACCCCAATTCACAAAGGAGGATCAAAGTCTGACACAAGTAATTATAGACCTTTGAGTTTAACTTCTGTTCCAGGAAAGTTAATGGAGGCACTGGTTAAAGAAGCACTGCAGGATCATCTAGACAAGACTTCAGCTATAAAGCTCGGACACAGCATGGTTTTGTTAAGGGAAAGTCTTGCCTGGCCAATTTGATTGGATACTATGATGGGTCACAAAGGAACTGGATGCAGGGAATAACTCTGATATATATTTGGATCTTAGAAACGCTTTTGATACTGTTGCACATGGAAGACTGCTGAACAAATTGGAGCAGTGTGGCACTGGAGGAATATTGCTGCTATGGATAAAGGGATGGTTGAGGGGGAGAAGACAGAGTGGTAATCAATGGACACTGCTCATCATGGAATCATGTTATTAGTGGAGTCCCTCAGGTTTCAGTGTTGGGTCCATTACTGTTTTCTGTATTTATAAATGATATTGATGATGGTATATCAAGCTTAATGTCCAAGTTTGCAGACAATACAAAGGTTGGCAGGGTTGTTAAAGACACTAATGACAGTATGCTGCTGCAATAGGATCTAGAAAAGTTGAGGAGATGAGCTGAGAGGTGGCAAATAAAGTTTAACATTGACAAATGTAAAGTACTACATGTGGGAAACAGCAACCCCAGAGCTACGTATCAACTCTGTGATCCTACACTGACAGTGGTAGAGAATGAAAAGGACCTGGGGGTAATTGTGCAGGCAGATATGAAGCTCTCTGAGCAGTGCAGATGGGCTGCAAGAGTAGCTCATGGTGTCTTGTCAATGATATACAGGAATTTTTCTAGCAGGGATAAGGAGATGATTATTCCCTTGTATAAGGCAATGGTCAGGCCACACCTTGAGTACTATACAGGTCTGGAGGCCTCATTTCAAGAAGGATGTAGGGCTGCTGGAATGAGTACAGAGTAGGGCAACAAGTTTAGTGAATGGAACAAAGGGTTGCTCTTATGAAGAAAGGCCTAAGTTTTGTAAATTAGTGTCTGGAGACAAGGCACAGGCGAGGTGATCTGATAGAGGTGTATAAAGCCTTGAATGGTTTGAGCATGCTCAGTGCCGATGGGATTCTTCCTCTTGCTCAGAATAATCACCTGAGAGGGCATAAATTCAGATTGAGGAAAGACAGATGTAGGATAGATGTGCAGAAATTTGCCATTAGCCAGCTGGTAGTTGGTTGGTGGAACAGACTTCCATCCCTTGTTGTGGAAGTTGATAGCCTAAATAAATTTAAAGCTTAGCTGGACAGGTATTTCGAACGAACTGAGGGGTGAAGTGGAAGTGGTTTTTTTTTTTTTTTGGCTGATGCTGCATAAGCTTGCTTTCTTGCATCATATGCCTCTACTAATGCTAATTCAAGGGGTATATGTCCTTAGATAGATAGTGAGGTGGTTATGGGACATGTCTGTATGTGTCGTGTTGGATGTGGTACCTGAGATTTCCTTCACTTTCTGCATTATTTTTTTTTATGCAAGCACTGCAGAGCCAATTGCAAGAGGGAAGTCTGTGTTATGTGAGTAGTGTTGGGTTGTGCGATTCTGTTGTTCTGATTATTCTTTTAGTTACCAGGAAGCAGCAATCACTTGAATGCTGTCTGGCACCAGTCCTTGCCATGGAGAAGTGATGGCTGTCTGCACATATTGTATATACAGTCGATTCCTGTTATTTGGGAAACATCGGGACTAGTGCATTTTGGCCCAATTAAGCACCTGCCCCAATTATGTGAAGTTTCACGTAAATAGTTAAAAATACAGTGGACCCCTGCTTTACAATTGGTTCACTATAATCAAATCACATTATGATGGACTCACCATAGTAAAGTACCGTTCACTATACGATGTGTACTAAGCGCCGGTCATTGTGATCATGTTTGTGAATTGAATTTTAATTTTCTTAAACAGCGATTCTAATTAGGGAAAATAGGAGGAATATTATCCACAGGCTATAAAAGTAAAGATATATTAAGCACAAATTTACCCTTTATTACCTTATCAATTGAAAAATTAAATGATAAGTGAAAATCGGAAGAATATATGCGATAATCGGAATAATTAATACGTACTGTAATATGTACCGTTTTAAAATTTAAAACAGTAAAAAGATAAGCAATCAGTAATAAAGAACACAGTACACATATAAATTGCAAGTAACACGATACGCACAAGGGAGAATGGAGTAACAAGTTACAAAGCTTTAAAAACAGGAATGAAGAGAAAATTCTGAAAATTAATTTTTTTATGTAATTGAAGATGTCATGGAAGTGTAAACACATTTCACCCTAATAACGCATAGAATTCCAGCTGTCGGTATTATCGCAAATTCAATAAGATCGAGTTTACTATCCGTTTATGATAGATTGCACTAATAGTTATGACATCCAGAAATCTGACCAAATCATGAGGTACGATCGGAGACAATTGTAGGGTAATATCCAGTGCTGCAGTCTCCTGCCACGATTAAACGGCATGTTGTCCCAATTAAGTGAAGTAAACCCTGGCTATTTTCTCGATTTGGTTCCGTTTAAGATTTGTCCCAAATAAATGGCTGTCCCAATTAACCGGTGGCGCAAATAACCGGCATCCACTGTACTGATGTCAATTATCATCTATGTTTTTTATTTTGTATACATTAACTTCCTTTATATCTTCTTTGTTATACGTTGATTATTGTTTGGGTAAATAAATGTTTTTGTGTGTGTGTGTGCATTTTGTGCTTCTTGAGTGATTGAATTTGCAGTTATGTGAATTTCAATATTTGATTATTTTATTTACATTTGAATCCCACATATGTATATGCAAGAGATACTCTAGGATCTAAGTCCGTATGACCTGTAGGAGATCCCCACATCTCTTAAGCTAGGCTTGTAAGGGTTCAGAACTGGGTCTGAATGAACATTAGGTCAGAACTAGGGGTTCAGATCCAATGTTCATTCCTCACCTTCTGGTGTAATTCTTAGTAGGCATCTACTATATGGCTACTGAAAAAAAAAAAGGATGAGTTACCAGTGTTATATTATGGGAATGAAATTCCAAATTGGAGAAAATAAGTAGAAGGAAGAAGTCAAGATTCATATTGGTTGGAGCATTGCCCCGGTTAGCAAGGTTCCCCCATTGTACATGTCAGGAACCAGGACCTATACTGCTAAATGTGCCGCTTGAATAACCGTCAATATAGGTACTGTCAACGGCAGAGGCTTAAACAGCAAAGAAATGGAATTAGCAGAAATAAGTTGATATGATATAAGAATAATAGGTATACAGAAATGAGGGTGAATATAGGAGAGCTATAACTAAATATTTATAAATTAATTTATTTTGGAAATAAGATCCAGTACAAAGATGGTGTAGCAATAGCTTTTAGAATTACAGTGTTACAGTTTTAGAATACAGTGTTAAATCTTTCGGAAAACCTGTTAGCTTTGGGGAGGATACACTAATACTGTAATAACAAGCATAAGCAGAGGTGGAAGTGATTCTTACATTGCTTCCAAAGGGAACCCATACAGGACTGGCAATTACATGGGCTGTGTAAAATTTACCGAAAACACAAACAGGCACACATTTACTTGCTTATACACTAATGATAGGAGTACAGTAAATAAATTTGATGGAATAAAGTATTTTAGTTAAGTCATCAAATGCTATTTTGAGTGTAACAGAGCTATGGTGTTATTCTGATATCAGGAATGCAGAATTTGAACACGGTGATTATAATGTGTATTTGTTATGATTTTTGGTTAAGAGTAGCAGTTATGCTTTTGGTTAAGAAGTTTAAGAAGTTTTGGTTTAATATCACACAGATGCTAAAACAGTACAACTGGTAGACAGATTACCAGGAAGAGAACTGAGATGAAAGTTATAAAATCAATTTAACACAATAAAATTCAATTTATCACAATTAAAAATCAATTTAATGCAATTAACTTTAATTGCAAAAACGATTTTTTTGCAATTTTTTCGTTAATTGTGTTAAATTGATTTTTAATTATTTTTTTAAATTATTTGTTACTCTAATGTAAGTTTTTCGATTTTTTTCGTTTTAATTTCTGGAGAGTATCATACGGAAGTGTTCTATGTACTATATTGAGGTAAACTCCTCTTATTATTTTACAAATTTTGATATCAACGTAGAACGTATTGAGCATTACAGCGCCGGTTCATATTATCTTATTATTTTAGTAAAGCCATCTTCCAGAACCCACGGACAGTCCCAGAAATAAAACATTTATTAAACATCTTTAATATAAGATCAGAAACGGTATCTACAATTTTAATAATACAGTCAGTTGTGCTATAATGCACATTTTCTCAATGCCAATTTGCTCCTGCACCACAGATATATTGGAGAACAACGGGAGTAAAACACAATTTTCATGTTGGCTCATGCGCGATTTCGTCTGCGAGTAACACCAGGTGAACACAAAACCTGGCACCAAGCTGAACGGCAATACATAAAAGTTTACAAAAATTAAAAAATGTCAAATATCAAATTTGTGAGAGCTATATTTTCCATTTACTGTAGTTGTATTGGTCGAAGACATACAGTTGTCATTCACCGTATTCACAAGATAACAGATGGTATTGTAGGCCGACTCATGTTTTTGGGAGCTCACATTTTTCTGTTTGAACAAAAATTTCATGAGGCGTGATAGCGTGAGCAGAGGAGCACATTTCTGGTGGTCAATATCATAAAACATAAAAACAATTTGCAGTTTCTGGTTTATTGGGCTTTTCAGTTAGTGCAATTTAATTATAAATGGGTAGCAAACTCGATCTTATTGCATTTGCGATAATACCGATAGCTGAAACTCTGTAGATTTTTACTTTATTATGGTGAAATGTTTCCCCTTCCATGAAATCTTCAATCATATAAAAAACAAAATTTCAGAATCTTCTCTTCATTCCTATTTTTTAAGCTTTGTAAACTTGTTACTCTGTATCTCATTTGTGCAATTTGTGTGTACCTTATTCATCGTTATTGGTTGCTTATCTCTTTTAATTTTAAATTTTACAATCTAAAAAAAAAAGAAAGAAAATGTCAGTGAACAGAAATATTAATCAAGCAAACTTCATATCTCGTCAAGGTAAAGTACTATATTTACTATAATATTTATTTATTTATTGAAAATTTAAGATGTTTATGTGTTAGCAATTTTATTGGATTGCTAACTTTTTTTAGTGTTTTACTTACGAGATTGAACATTTCTTTTCAGTGCTCTGTCCCTATCCCTATTTTTCCCATACGCACTGTGTTTTTAATGCATGAAATACCATAATGCTGAGATTTTTAGGAACACATGTAATGTGTTATAGCAGAACTGACTGTACAGCTATTTTCAAGCTTAACAATTCCTGGAGTTTATTAACATTCAATTTAGAGCAAACTGACCAAGTTCAGTAATATTAAACAATTCAACATCATTATTACCAATATACCTAAGATTCTCTTCCCTAACGTTTCTCTGATACTCAGAATTCTCACAATGGTCATCCATCAAAATTAATTTATCACTTATTGTAGTTATAGTTATTAACCAATCAGTAGTTCCCTCATTATCAGAAGTAACTGTACTTATTGCATTATTTAAATTTAGTTTATCCCTGGTTAGCTTAAACAGAAGCCCCAAGGGATCAGTATTCCCAATATTGAAAACCTAATCTCGCCATGCCTTAATCTTATGACTATAAATGGCCTTATGATATAACCTCCTTTTCATTTTATAGAACTGTTTATACACATCAGCCTCAAAAGCACCCCAACTTCTCAACCTGTGATACTTCCTTCTTAGATCAAACACCTCATGCCTTAATACAGTTAATTCAACTGACCACCAAGGTTATATATGTGAAATGTTTCCCTTATGCTTAACTGCAAAACATAAAGCATTCCGTAACATAGACTGGACATAAAAACACATTCAGTAGCTGTAACGTCATTCAAAGATTGTACATTATTTAAATCTAAACTATTATATAAACAAGACAAACTTTCTCCAGTTAATTGATTTAAAGTTTTACCTAGTGTGATCTTGTAACACAGGCTTATTTAACTGACCTTTGTATAAACTCAAATAAACTTTGACATTAAGCCTGATATATCTTCATCAATATCAATACAATAGCGGGCCCAACACTGAACCCTGAGGGATTCCACTAATAACATTAGCCCACAAAGATCACCGTCCATTGATTACCACTCTCTGTCTTCTCCCACTCAACCACCCTTTTATCCATTGTAGCAACTTACTCTTAATACCTCCAATTTGTACAGTAGTCTTCCATGCGCAACAGTGTCGAAGTTTGCATATGATACAAAGATTTACAGAGTTGTTAATGACAGTAATGGCAGTGTGCTACTGCAACAGAATTTAGAAAATTTAGGCAGATGGGCTGAGAGCAGTGGCAACTGAACTTTTAACATTGACAAATGCAAAGTACTGCATATGGGTAGAAGGTTTTTTTTTTTTTTTATGTCCTTACCTTTTTCCCATTATATGTATATATGAGGTCAGCATTTTTACTCTTTTGGCGTGAAATTTTTTTTAAGGCCGGATACCCCTTCTGACGCCAACCCTCATCCTTAATATGGGCTGGGAATATGTGGTGGTCATTCCCTGACCTTCCGTATTTGCTGGTCACTGGCTCGAATCCTGGTCTAATCAAGAAGTGTGTGCTATGCACTACTGCTCCTGCCCACCTGGCTACAGAGATGCCTGCATATGGGTAGAAGTAATCCCAGAGAAATGTACCAACTGTGTGGTACTACACTTAGGGTGATAGAAAATGAAAAAAGATCTGGCAGTAATTGTGCAGTCAGATATGAAGTTTTCTGAGTAGTGTAGACAGGCTGCCAGAGCATATCATGGGATATTGCCAATGATATACAGGAATTTTGCTGGTATGTAAAAGGAGGTGATTATCCCTTTGTATAAGGCAATGGTCAGGCCACTCCTTAAGTACTGCACACAGGTCTGGAGGCCTCATTTTAGGAAGGATGTAGAGTTGCTTGAGTGTGTACAGAGAAGGGCAACAAGATTGGTGAGGGGAATGAAGGGGTCCTCTTACCAAGAAAGGCTTAAGTTCTGCAAATTGCAGTGGCTGGAGACTGCTCTGATTGAGGTATATAAGGCCTTGAATGGGTTGAGCATGCTGAATTCTGATGTAATTCTTCTGCTTGCTCAGATTATGAACCTGAGGGGCCATTAATTTAAACTGAGGAAAGACAGTTGTAGAATAAATGTGCAGAAATTTGCCTTCAGCCAGTGGGTGGTTAATTGCTGGAACAAACTTCCATCTGTTGTTGTGGAAGTTAATAGCTTAAATAAATTCAAGGAGGAACTGGACAAACGTTTAGAGGAAATGGATGTGCGTAATTGTGTTTTTTTTTTTTTTTTTTTTTTGGCTTATGCTACATAACCTCATATGCTTGCTTTCTTGCATCACATGCCTCCATTACTACTACTAAAACAAAACGGATCTGTGATCACTATTATATTAGTAAAGTTTTCCTTAACATCCAAAAAAGAAATTCTTCTATCTAAAGACTGACTAACTAAAGTGATATCAATATTAGAACTGTCATGTAAATTATCAAATTTATATGGCTTATTAGGCAAATTTAAAATATTCAAATTATAACATAAAATAAAATCCTCCAACTGTGCTCCTCTGCTGTCTCCAGTGGTGGGTGGGGTAGCACCAGCTTCATCTTCCTTCCTCCTCTCTATTTTCCTTTTATTGTCCATTTATTTATCAAAATAAGTAGGAGTAAGAGCAAGTAACACATCAATCCTTATTCAATAATAAAACTGTCACAATAATAGAACTTGGACATTGTAACACTAACAATACTAATGATCTTTCAAAATGGCAACCGCTACACTTCCTTCATTTTAATTACACTGCAGTTTCACCAGGTTAAAGAAATAACTATTTGATTGGTAAATAACTCAAATTAAATATTAATATAACTTTGAAAACACAATTAAACACAAAATAAACAATGACGATGGGATTAAACCCACTAAATTAGCACAGCAGTCAACAACCTGCAGAGCTAAGGCAAACACGTCTTCACCAGCTCAGAGCACTCGTCTACTCGAATCTATATGGAACCACAGGATGCATGAGCTCCCATCTTCTGAAACTTTTGTGATATCTTTACTACATCCCATAACTGCCACTTTGACTTGCATGGCCAGATGCAAAGTACCACTGCCTTAGTATATGAACTTGTTTGGTTTTTATACTGCAAGCTCTATCATTCAGTGATCAAGTGTATATATGCAGTCAGACCTCTATAAAGAAATCGATCATTCACTTGAAAAAATTCGTTAAACAGAGATTTCGTTATAAAGAAATATGACCTTTTCAACAATGAAAAATACTTTAATTCAACATTTATAAATATAGTAAAAGGTGGGAAATATATCAGAAATAAGTGGGAATGAAAAAATTTTCTAACATTTTAAAACAATTAATTTATTAATACATACATTAAGAAATAACTACTTTCATGATGCACACAATATAGTAGTACACTTAAGAATTATTTCGTAAAATATTTGGTTATTTTTTGTTGTACACTGGATTTTACTATACATCATTCATAAAAATGTTCACATTTGTTTAAACACCCAAATATATTTTCTGGCACATTTTCTTCACTGAAGGCTTCAATGCAAAGTTTCAAATGCTGCCAACATTTCATGTTTGGAAGATTTAATATTGCCCTCATTTCCATTGAACTCATTGTTGATATTGTCACTGGTCCTTTGATATGCTCCAAAATTTTTGTAGTCACTTGGATATTCAGCTATTATGACATCATTATCAACTACTAAAAATTCGTCAAGAACAGTTTCTCTACTGATCAAACCGTTTGGAGTTCATCCCAAGATTGCTCAATATCGTGTAGTAGTCCATCCCTCTCATCACTGTTCATTAGCATTTTAGCAAAACTTGCTTTTGTGAAACAATTCTTAATCGTAGTTTCCATCACATCTTGGCTCCACACTTCTGCCAATTCTTATGTACACATCTGCAAATCTATAACAGAATCTATAGGTTGGTTGGTTGGTTTCTATTCTTGGTATAATTTTTTTCAGAATGTGCCTTCAATAGTGCATTTTCAAATTCTTGATAATGCCCATTCAAATTCTTGATAATGCCCTTGATAATGTCCATTAGCTGTAGTTTACATGAGGTATTCAGGAGACAGCTCCACACTTGTAAGTTTCGAAATTACCAAATGAAAGTTGGCGGGTCAGATGTCGACAATCAACATGATTTTTCTGTTTTCTTTTGTCATCTTTCTATCGAAATTTAACATCCACTGTTCAAAAATTTCACTTTTCATCCAAAATTTTTTGTTGTAGTTGTAGTTCTAACGACTTTACTCTTTTGAAACATCGGGGTTCTTTACTTTTGCCTTACCAAAAGCTTCAATTTTTCATTACCAGCCATATTTGCACCACCTTTAAAAGTCAGTGCCTTGTTTGGCAAACATTTAAAAAACAGACCTGTTTCATCAATGTTGAATGTCTTTGGGCTCATAGTCTTCCATTATTTTTTTAAACTGTTTCTTTTCAATGTGTGCAGTCTTCTTCAATTACAACTCTCACCAGAAATAGCTTTTTTGAGTAAGCCATGGCAATTTTTAAATTTGTCGTTCCAACCAGAACAGGCAGGAATGTTTCTTGGAATGTTTCATGCCCCAGAAAATTGCATACTCCATAGCTTTTTCTTTTATTAATAGCTCTGATATTGGCATGTTTTGGTCTCGAATCAACTTCACTTAAAAACGGCTTCATCTACATCTTCATACAGGCATAATTTTGCACGCTTCTAACTAGGTCCCATTTGCTCAAACAATTTGAGAATCAAAACAGTACTGCCAGGAATATCAAATTCTACACTATTAAGCACTTCCACTTTTTCCACTACATTCAAGAATTTACTCTTAGACATTGTAAGGTTACTTGCACAGCAGCTAAAACAAAGCTGATTTAGGAACCACTTGTACCTACCATGTAAACGGAGAGAGAGGTGAAATTTAGTGAGTGTTGATTGATAACTCATTTCTGCCAAACAACAGATGAATTTCTGGGGTAAAGAAAAATCACTCTCTCCTATTTCTCTAATAGGGTGCTTACAGTAGAAAACAGATTGACCAGAAATTCACCTCAATGTCTGTGTTGGGAATATGCCTCAGTCTTTTCCAATGGCTGTGGACTCATAGATAGCAGTTAACCAGCATGACTCCTTGGCATAGTAGATGCATTTGTATCGCTGCCACCTTGTTTTTAAGGTGGTGGTGGCTACATAGGTTTTGTGGGCACCAGTAAATTGTGGAATGTTTTCTCTCTTAAATTCTAAAGGGCTAAAAGAATTAAGAGCTAAAAGGATTAATTCTTAATCCTTTTAGCTCTTAATTCCTGCTTTCTACAGAATCAGATCTGTTGTAGTTATAGTTGTTAACCAATCAGTAGTTCCCTCATTATCAGAAGTAACTGTACTTATTGCATTATTTAATTTAGTTTATCTCTGGTTAGCTTAAACAGAAGCCCCGAGGGATCAAAGGCCAGAGTTGTGAACAATGCATACCCAGGTGTCTTGAAATCAGTTTGTTATATGGAAATTTTCTTCATTATACGGAAACTATTTTCAATGTTATGACCAAGGGGAAATCAAAAAAATTTGCTATATGGAAGTTTGTTAAAGAGAGGTCTGACTGTATATATATGGGCACGTACTCACTGTGCGTGCGTGCGCGCGCGCACACACACACACACACACACACTATATACTGTGTGTTTTTATATATATATTATACAGGGTGTTTCACTTAAACGTTTCAGAACTTCTAAGAGGGGTAGGGTACATCCTGACAACTCGAAATCATATAGCAATGTGGGGTCGGAAATGCTTTCCTGAAGCGGTGTTGTACACAGAAGCACCATAAAAAGAAAAGAGACCGTAAGTGAGAAATCGTTTTAATAATACATGAAAAGAAGCAAAAGGTACATGGATTAAAGTAAGTGTTCGAAGTTTCTTCAACCTCGTATTGCTTTCGCACAGTGGTACCTTGGAAAATGTGCTACAAATCCCCTTTTTCCTGCTGAAGTGTTGTTTTCCGATGAGGCATCCTTCACAAGGGAAGGAATTTTCAACACGCATAACGACCATATCTGGGCGGTCGAGAACCCGCATGCAATACGACGTCGTGCAGCACAGATTCGATTTTCGGTCAATGTATGGGCCGGTATTATGGGAGATCACCTCATCGGACCTTACATGTTACCGTGTCGTCTAACCGGACCTATCTACTTGATCTTTCTGCAGCAAGTATTGCCACAACTTTTGAGAGATGAACAGATTTTGCATCGACGCAACAGACAATGTGGTTCCAACACGATGGAGCCCCTGCCCATTATAGCGGAGATGTTCGTAACTACCTGGATGTCACATTTGGTCAACAGCGGATCGGACGTGGTGGTCCTGTGCGTTGGCCTGCTCGGTCACCCGACCTATCATGTCTTGATTTTTATTTCTGGGGTCATATGAAATCGCTAGTTTATGACACCCCTGTTGACAATGCTGAGGAGCTGGTTGCAAGAATCGCAGTAGCTGCCGAAGAAATTCGAAATTCGCCTGGAGTATTCCAGAATGTTTGGATGTCCATGCGTCGGAGATGTGAGGCGTGCATTGTAGCCTGTGGAAGAAACTTCGAACACTTACTTTAATCCATGTACCTTTTTGCTTCTTTTCATGTATTATTAAAACGATTTCTCACTTACGGTCTCTTTTCTTTTTATGGTGCTTCTGTGTACAACACCGCTTCAGGAATGCATTTCCGACCCCACATTGCTATATGATTTCGAGTTGTCAGGATGTACCCTACCCCTCTTAGAAGTTCTGAAACGTTTAACTGAAACACCCTGTATATATATAATATTATATATATATTATTATATATATATATATTACACACACACACACACACACACACATTGCCCTACCATTAATATCCAGACACCCCTCCATGGATGGGGAAACAGGTCCTATGCATGCAACGTGTCACAGAACCTGCGATAAATATACACACTGGGTTTTGAACAGACAATTCCAAAAGTGGGTATGCAAGATGACACATTCAACAGAATTAACAGACTTCCAACGTGAAATGATAGTAGAATGCCACATAAGCAAACTTTCTGTACGAGACATCGCAGTCACTCTGGGGGATCCCTAGGTCAATGGTTAGTGACATCATATGCAAATTGAAGAGGAATGGGACTGAATCTGCCAAAAAAAAAAAAACGGCCTGGTAAACCCCAAAAACTAACAGAATGGGACGAGAGAATTCTGCGAAAACCTGTGCACACAAATTGTAATTTACCATTTACTCAAGAAAACAAGGCCGAACTGGTGGCTGCGTTAAAGGCCGAGTGGAGGAACATATCACCTGACATTTATAAAAAGCTGGTTGAGAGTATGCCTCTCAACCAGCTTTTTTTTTGTCTCAACCTTTTTTTTGTCTCAACCTTTTTTTTTTGTCTAAAGGCAGATGTCCGGATATTAATGGTAGGACAGTGTATGTATACATACTGTGATCACTGAATTATGACCACACCATCCGTAATGGACTATGCTGCATAGCTCGCTGTATGAAAAGCTGAACAGCTTCCTACACTTGTCAGTTGCTTAAGGCCCACTGCGAGTCGTGAGCAACCGACAAAATGATGTACAAAGAATGGGGTGGAACAGGTAGAACAGGTAAAGGGTTATGCAAAGTGGATGTTCATGGTGAGCACAGGGTGCAGTGTATTGTAGAGGCTCAATGGTGGGCCACTGTGTGACAGTTGACATCGCAATACAGTATTCAGAATGCAACAATAACCCAAGTGATGATGTGTTGCACACTCAGATGTATGGTGGCCCACAGCAAATGACCTAAGACCCCTCTCCTCACTGCTGATCGTCGATGGCGAATGCTATGGTGTCAATGAACGTTGGACACTGGAGGACTGAAAACAAGTGTGCTGGTCAGATGAGTCCATATATCTGGTGTAACATGCTGATGGATGCCTTTGTGTGGTGTAAGTAACATGAGTCCATGGACCTATTGCACCTAATGCCCATTATCCAGGCACGTGATTGCTAAATATGTGGCACATTTTGCTGGCAAGAACTAGGATCCCTGGTATACATCTGGACCAACGTTTCACTAGTGATGTCTACTGGCAGCTCTTAGGAGACCATGCACACTCTGCCATTTTGCATTTTCCGCAGAATCTTCCAAATGATAATGCACTATGTCATCGGCCCACACTCCACGAGTAATTTGAGGAACACTGTGAAGATATCATCAATCTTAATTGGCCTCCAAATTCACTTGACTTCAATCCAATTGTGGGACCTGTGGGATATTTTGGAAGAGGAAGTGAGGTGTATGGACATGCAACTTTCTTCTATTCCAAAACTGTAGAAATCCTTGCAGGCAGCATGATTACAAATCCTTGCGGACATCTTTACTGCTCCAATTTTTACAGTATTCCATGTGCAACAGTATCAAAAGCTATCCTGAAATCCAAGTATATGATTTCAAAATTCTTTTTTGCATCCAGTTCATTTATGACCACGTCATAGTATCCAATCTGATTGGTCAGACAAGACTTCTCCTTAACAAACCCATGTCTGAATTATTACTGCTGTCTTGTCTAGATGATCCTGCAATGCTGCTTTAACCAGTGACTCCATTATTTTTCCTGGAACAGAAGTCAAACTAACAGGTCTGTAATTACTCATGTCATCCTTTGAACCGCCATTGTGAATTGGAGATACATTTCCACATCTCCAGTCCATGGGGACTTCCCCTGAGTCCAAGGATGCTCTCATAATTATGGCTAAGGGTTTGCTTACTTCCTTTGCCACCTCCTTTAATATAACTGGATCGATTCTATGCACCCCAGGTGCCTTTCTTATGTTTAACTTCAACAATTTCTCCTCCACTTTTTCTCTCAGTTATCACAAAATCATTTAACTTCTTGTTAGAGTTTGATAAACATCTGGCCCTCTCCTTCTTGAATAACTCCTCATGTGTGATTGCAGATGCAAAATACTCATTTAGTTTGGCAGCTATCTGAGAATGATCATCTACAGTCAAACCATTGATATCAAGTGGACCAATCTGATTCATCCCCTTCCTTTTAGTTTATATAAGTAAAGAAGTCTTTGCTATTTTTCTTTGCATCCATTGCCAAAGATGTCTCCTAATCTGCCTTTGCTTGCCTAACCTCCTTTGTGACTTGATTACAGACTAGCTCGTATCTAGCATAGGCTTCTGTGTCACCTGACAATTTGTATGCATCCCATGCATTTTCTTCACTGCCACGGGCCTCATTAGTTCATCTGACATCCATCTGGGCCTAAACCTAGAGCAGTATTTCTTAGTTGGAACAAAAAACCTAGTAGCTTCCAAGATTACTTCCTTGATTGCTTCCCATTTAGAATTTGCTTTTGGTAACATCATCAGTTGGGCCCACTGTATAGAATTTAAAAACTGTCTGAGACCACTGTAGTCACCTTTATGAAAGCAAAAACCCTTCCCTTTGCCTTTGATTGTAGTTACATCTTTAAGTAAATCCCACATTAGTAGACTGTGATCACTGCCACCTAGTGGTTCCTTTATCTGTAAATTCTTAATGCATTAATAATCACTGCTTATAATCAGATCAAGAGTGTTACTCCCTCTGATTGCTCCTCTAACATGCTGCTGTAGAAAACAATCATTCAATAAATCCACAAAAACATTTCTAGTGTGTGAGTGACCAATCCACAAGTTCCAGTCATTATCTCAGGAGTTAAAATCCCCTATTATAAGACACTTTGATTTACTGGCCCACCCTATTTCTCTGTATAATTGTTCATTGTATTCATCAGAGTCATTAAGCCTATAACAAACTCTTACCCTCATTTTTGCTTTCCCAGCGCTTATGTCACACCAAGCTGACTCAACATTGCACTTGTCCGTCTATGTCAACTGGATGCACTTCCTTAGATTTTGTGTTTCTTAACTAACAGCATAACCCCTCCTACCTGTCTATCATTTCTGTTCATATTGTACTCCCCAAATTCCAGTTCTGCATTCCTTATATTTTATCTGTGTGACATCACGTCTCTGATACCTAACAATATCTGCCTTTGATGTCTTGACCAGCACTTCAAATTTATTTAATATACTCCTAGCATTGGTGTACATGCAAGTATACATGCAGCTGTTCTTACTCTTAGTTACTCTAACACAGCCCATGTATATACTTGTTTTATGACTCCCAGCAGTTCCTGAATTTCCCAGCAACTTGCCAACTTGCTTTCTGGGCTGCTTTTCATTCCAATAGAAGCAGTGCAACAATGATTTCCACCTCTGGCAGCTGCCACTGTTAATCTATTAGTCTGTGAATTAGTCTGTGAATCCCCCTGGGATAGCAGTTTCCCGACCCACCTAACATTGCCTCGATAGCAACAGCAAATATTCTTACACCCTTTCTATTTAAGTGTATCTCTCCTGTTAACAAGCACAGACCATGCTGAAAAAAATTCTACACCATGAGCCTTGCACAATCTCTCCAGGGCCGAATTAATTGTCTATGCTCTCATCATATTCTCCCTCCTATCATGTCTGGGTAGGATTGCTGACACTTTCAAATTTAACCCTAACTAGTGAATTTTTTTTCAACATTGACCTGTATTTGTTAAGTAAATCTGCAGATCTACACTTAGTATAATTGTTGCCAATGTGTACACCTTTTATGCTCTTAAAAGATGATATCTGCTCTACAAAGTCATCAACTTTTGCCTCCTTGCAGAATATCCTGGTCCTATTCCACCTATCCATTTTGCAAAATATATTTTCCATTTCCCTGGCAATTGAGTCACTGAAAATAACTAGCTTCTGTGGGACCAGCGCATTTTGCTCTGAAGTTTTCCGCTGTGTTGCGTGGTGCAGAAGCATGAGCTCTGGCATTGAGTTGGATCTTGTACATGTATATGAAAGAGGCTAAAGAAGAAGCTTGGGAAGATATGGAAAACAATAATTCAGAAGGTGGAAAAATGCTATATATGGTGGGGGGACCATAACTAAAGTAATCAGAAATGACAAGGGATAAATGAAAATAGATGAGAAGGATATTTTTTGGAAGTATGGAGTGAGTACTTTGAATTGCTATAAATAGATGGACTTCGCTGAAGAAAGTTTTGAATACTGTTTAGGTAGAAATGAAAAAATTAAATATGGAAAGGTAGCAGGCGAGCAAAATATGACCCAAAATATTTGGACACACTCATATACGTAGGTGCATGAAGACATTTCAGTTCAAAAATGTAATGTACTTCAAAAATCTGGCACTTCTTGAATATTTCTCCAAGGGTAATCAACCCTATGTGGGTAGAGGGAAAGTAGGCTGGCCAGATTTAAAAAAAAAAAAAAAAAACTGCAGGTGCTGGATTAATGTTCCTTTAATAATTTCCAGACACCAATTTCTTTCTTTTTTACTTATTTTCTTGACCGCATGTCACTGACTACTTAGCATTAGCATTATTAGAGGCATTTGATGCAAGAAAGCAAGCTTATGCAGCATCAGCCAAAAAAAAAAAAAAAAAAAAAAACCCACTTCCACTTCACCCCTCTGTTCGTTCAAAATACCTGTCCAGCTGAGCCTTAAACTTATTTAGGCTATCAACCTCCACCACAAGGGATGGCAGTCTGTTCCACCAACCAACCACCCGCTGGCTAAAGGCAAATTTCCGCACGTCTATCCTACATCTGTCTTTCCTCAATTTGAATTTATGCCCTCTCAGGTGATTTTTCTGAGCTAGAGGAAGAATCCCATCAGCATTGAGCATGCTTAAACCATTCAAGGCTTTATACACCTCTATCAGATCACCTCGCTGGTGCCTAGTCTCCAGACACTGTAATTTGCAAAACTTAAGCCTTTCTTCGTAAGAGCACCCCTTTGTTCCATTCACTAATCTTGTTGCCCTTCTCTGTACTCGTTCCAGCACCTCTACATCCTTCTTGAAATGAGGCCTCCAGACCTGTATACAGTACTCTAGGTGTGGCCTGACCATTGCCTTATACAATGGAATAATCACTGCCTTATCCCTGCTGGAAGAATTCCTGTATATCATTGACAATACTCCATGAGCTACTCTTGCAGCCCGTCTGCACTGCTCAGAGAACTTCATATCTGCCTGCACAATCACCCCCAAGTCCCTTTCATTCTCTACCACTGTCAGTGTAGTACCACAGAGTTGATACGTTGCTCTGGGGTTGCTGTTTCCCATGTGTAGTACTTTACATTTGTCAATGTTAAACTTCATTTGCCACCTCTCAGCCCATCTGCTCAACCTTTCCAGATCCTGTTGCAGCAGCATAGTGTCAGTAGTGTCCTTGACAACCCTGCCAACCTTTGTATCATCTGCAAACTTGGACATTAAGCTTGATATACCATCATCAATATCATTTATAAATACAGAAAACAATAATGGACCCAACACTGAGCCCTGAGGGACTCCACTAATAACATTAGTCCACGATGAGCAGTGTCCATTGATTACCACTCTCTGTCTTCTCCCCCTCAACCACCCCTTTATCCATAGCAGCAATTTGCCTCCAATGTCACACTGCTCCAATTTGTGTAGCAGTCTTCCATGTGCAACAGTATCAAAAGCCTTTCTAAGATCCAAGTATATAATATCAAAGTTATTCCCTGCATCCAGTTCTTTTGTGACTGCATCATAGTATCCAATCAAGTTGGTCAGGCAAGACTTCCCCTTAACAAAACCATGCTGTGTCTGAGCTATAACTGAAGTCTTGTCTAAATGATCCTGTAGTGCTTCTTTAACCAGTGCCTCCATTAATTTTCCTGGAACAGAAGTTAAGCTCAAAGGTCTATAATTACTTGTGTCAGCCTTTGATCCTCCTTTGTGAATTGGGGTCACATTTGCACATTTCCAGTCTATGGGTACCTCCCCTGAGTCCAAGGAAGCTCTCATAATTATGGCTAAGGGTTTGCTTACTTCCTTTGCTGCCTCCTTTAATATAACTGGATAGATCCCATCCACCCCGAGTGCCTTTCTTGTGTTTATCTTCAACAGTTTCTCCTCCACTTTACTCCCAGTTATTTCAAGATTCTGTAGCTTACTGCTAGAGTTGAATACACCTCTGGCATTCCCCTTGCTGAATAACTCCTCATGTGTGAATGTCGATGCAAAATATTCATTTAGTTTGTTAGCTACCTGAGCAGGATCTTCAACAGTTGACCCATCAATATCAAGTGGACCAATCTGATTCATCCCCTTCCTTCTAGAGTTTACATAAGTAAAGAACTCTTTGCTGTTTTTCTTTGCATCCCTTGCCGAGGATGTCTCGTAATCTGCCTTCGCCTGCCTAACCTCCTTTGTAACTTGGTTGCATATCAACTTGTATCTATCATAGGCTTCTGTGTCATGTGTTAATTTGTAAGTATCCCATGCATTTTTCTTCTCTGCCATATGCCTCATTAGTTCATCTGACATCCATTTTGGCCTAAACCTTGAACAATATTTCTTAGTTGGTATGTAAAGCCTAGTAGCTTCCAAGATACGTTCTTTGAATGCTTCCCATTTTGAATTTGCTGTTGGTAACATCATCAGTTGGTCCCACTGTATAGAATTTAAATACTGTCTCAGTCCATCGTAGTCGCCTTTACGGAAGCAATAACCCTTCCCTTTACCCCTAATGGTAGTTACCTCTTTGAGTAAATCCCACTTCAGCACACTGTGATCACTGCCACCTAGTGGTTCATTTATCTGCAGATTCTTAATGCATGAAGAATCACTGCTGATAATCAAATCAAGAGTATTACTCCCTCTAGTTGCCTCCCGAACATGCTGATGTAGAAAACAATCATCCAATAAATCCACAAAAGCCCTGCTAGTGTGTGAGTAACCAGCCCCCAAATTCCAGTCAATATCTGGGAAATTAAAATCTCCCATTATAAGACTCTCTGATTTACTGGCCCACTCTATTTCCCTATACAGTTCCTTGTTATACTCATCAGAGTCATTAGGCCTATAGCACACTCCTACTCTCAATTTTGATCTCCCAATGCTTATGTCACACCAAACTGACTCAACACTGCACTGTCCAGCGATGTCGACTGGCTTCACTTCCTTGGTTTTTATGTGTTTCTTAACTAATAGCATAACCCCTCCCCCCCTTCCTATCCTGTCTATCCTTTCTGTAGACGTTGTACTCCCCAAATTGCAGTTCTGCATCCCTTATATCTGTGTGACACCACGTCTCTGATATCCCAACAATATCTGCCTTTGATGTTTTGAGCAATACCTCAAATTCATCAAATTTATTTACTAAACTCCTAGCATTGGTGTACACGCAAGTATACCTGCACCTTTTTCTATTCTTAGCTACCCTAACACAACCCATGTGTTTACTTGTACCGCAATGGCTCCCAGCAGTCTCTGAAATACCATGCATCTTGTTTTTCAGGCTTCTGCTCATTCTAATAGAAGCAGTGCAAGAATCTCTTTCACCTCTGCCAGTGGCTACTGTCAATCTATTGGTCTTTGTCTCCCCCCAAGCTAGCAGTTTTCCGACCCACCTAACACTGCCTCGATAGCATCAGCAAATATTCTTGCACCCTTTCTATTTAAGTGTATCCCATCCCTGTAGAAGCAATCTCTCCTGTTAACAAGTACAGTCCAGGCTGAAAAAAATTCTACCCCTTGAGCCTTGCACAATCTTTCCAGGGCCAAATTGATCGACAAGGCTCTCATCATATACTCCCTCCTATCGTGTCTGGGCAGAATTGCAGACACTTTCAAATTCAACCCTAATTCTCGGCTTTTGTTCAACAGTGACCTGTACTTGTTAAGTAATTCTGTCGGTCTCCTACTCTTAATATTATTAGTGCCAACGTGTACAACTATATCACCTTTTGTGCCCTTAAAAGATGATATTCACTCTACAATGTCATCCACCTTTGCCCCTGGCAGACATACCCTGGTCCTGTTCCGCCTATCTTTTTTACAAAGCATGTTCCCCGTTTCCCTGACAATAGAGTCACCAACAACTACTAGTTCCTTCGGGACCAGCGCATTCTGCCTTGGGGGTTGTCTCTGTGTCACGCGATGCCCAAGTGCAAGCTCTGGCGTTGATGTGGGCAGCTGAGAGCTTGATGGGCCCCTCAATTTAGTTTCTTCGAGGGCATCCACCCTGTCCTTCAAGCTCTCATATAGGCCCACAAGAACGCCGAGTTGTTGCCTGATATCGATACACTCCTTGCATCGCGCACACACAAAGACATCCCCCTTGGCAGTATCATGTCCCGTACCCGATTGCTCTGCAATCATCAAGCAAACAGTGCATTTTATAAGGCTGTGAGTCAGAGGACAACTGCCCCCCTCAGTTCTGCTCTGGGCCACAGCGCTTCCATTAGCTTGAGCCTTTTGCTTTGCTGCTCTTTGCTGCTTTTGCTTTACTTATTTGAAATGTATACAGTTCTTCAAAACTAGGCCATGGTATAGTATTTATTAGTACTGAACACAGTGTGGTTTTGCTTGCTGATTTTCCTAAAAACCAACTAGGTGTTTCTGTAAATTGCAGCATCTGGAACTGGGCATGTATGAGGAGACCTGATTGTGTTTAAGGCTTTAAATGAGTTAAGTAAATGAAATTCAGATGATATTCTTAGTCATCCTTGGACAGCAAGCACAAAGGGGGACACATTTTTTTTTAATTGGGAAAGGATGCATTTAATAGAAGTGCAGAAATTGCTTTCAGCTCGGAAGTGATTGTTTGAAATAGCTTTCACCTGGTGTTGTGGAATTTAAAGGAATTCACAAATTTTTAGAAGAGGTGTGCAAATGAAATGGATATATTTTATTTTTGTTTGATGCTATACATGCTCTGCTTCCTTGCATCATTTCTTTATTGTATTAACTATCATTAGTAAATATATCATCATTTGAATGTATTGTATCTAACTAAACAGTATATTTATTTTTGTAGCTGTGTGGAAGAGTATATTTTAAGCTTTTTTGCCTATGCATTATGTTCATCTGCAAAATAACCTAGTTATTTTGTTTTTCAGCCTAAAATAGTGGAGAAATATTTTTCTGGTAGCACCTTAACACCTGATAACACTCGGCTGATCAACCAGTCTTTGCAGCATTTTCTGGAATTTGCTAGGGTAATTTTTTACTAATTTTGTATTTTTGGAAAGCTAGTGTTCCAAATTTTATCACTTAATTGGCATGATAAGCCAGATTAATTCTCTAATTTTGATTGGAATATGTAGAAATGTCTTTTAATAATATGAAAATAAATATTTTAATATTTTATTGTTATTAATTGTGAATATCACTAAAAGAAAAAACACATGTATTCTTTAAAAAATAGTCATGATTTATATCATTAATATTTTCACTTTCATATTGAAAATGGAAATGAATAATAATATATAATACAGGGTGTCCAAAAAGTCTGGAACCAATTGGGATTTACACTACGTATAGGCGCCTCCGTAGCCAGGTGGGAAGGAGCAGCAGTGCGTAGCACACACTTCTTGATTAGACCGGAGTTCGAGCCTGTCACCACCAAATACAGAGGATGTGGAAAGGTCAGGAAATGACCACCGCATATCCCCGGGGCAATATGGCCTTAGTTGCTAATGCTCCTAAAAACCAAACAACCACACTACGCATATGTGTTCAATGTGCCCACCCTGACTCTCCATGTATTTTCTCAGCTGGTGTACCATGTTTGTTTAGTTTCTTCTTGAATCTGTGGATTTGGATTTGAAGTTTGTATTGGATGAAACTTTTTTTTACGGATGAAACTTTTATTTTTTCAGGATGTCATGCCCTGTGCTCTTGGGTACTCAGAGTTCGGCACCGGTCTGCCTAATGGATTTCTATGGGCTGGCATGAAACTTAGCAATCACTCCAATTTGAGTGTCTTCACTTACAGAAGGGAGACCACATCTAGTCTTGTTAGTGACAGATCCAGTCTCTAAATATCTTCACCAGTTTTCTAACTGCCCTGTGCATTATTGGATTCCTTTCAGAATGTCTAGCATTAAACTTGTCTGCCACTTCTCTCTGGGTCCATCCCTGATGACAACCAAGGACTATCTTTACCCCTTCATCCAGTGTTAATGCCATTTTTTACCTGTAAAGGAAAACATATTTTTACCATTGGTTCCAGATGTTTCAGAAACTGTGTGTGTGTGTAATTTTTTATAACAATTTAACAATATAAAATATTATTAATTAATGGTTTATGGAAGAGGGACACTGCTAAATTTAAGCAGAAAGAAATCAGCGACCATAATGGATACATAAGTGGAGAGTCACATGGCTGGTATGGGTCAGCCATGGGTGTACCACGTACTGTGTATATTTCATGGCAGAAACAGAGGCTGTACTTCTTGCCATTTTTTACTTTGATTTTGGTGGCTGGCCGCAGAAGAAGGAACTGAAATCATAGAACACAGCATTAAGTACTTCTAATTACTTATTATTATCATCTTTCTATTCTTTGTTCTCTGTAATTACAATTTCAGTTCCGTTAGCACTTTGACACTACCTACCTTTATATTCTCCACTTATATATATATATATATGTAAGAATTGAAAAGTCTGATAAAGTTTGCATAGATGGAAGTGAAAAATACACAAAGTGCCAGGTACTAGAAGGGTGAGGATATCAGAAAAAAGAAGTAATGTAGGTTTGTAAAAGGAGAAAGAATGTGAATATCCTATAAGTTATGATGAATTAAGAGAATTATAGGCTGAATTGTAATGCCAATGAGAGGTAAGAGAACTGCAAAGTAAAATGGTTAATACCAAAAGATTAAACAAATAAAATAAAAGGTGGGATAGCTGTCATCAGATATAGGTGGGCAAATTTAGTTATAAGTCGAATATAGGGATCGCAAAAATCTAATGTAAGCTGAATTAAATATTAAACCATGTATCAGGAACTTTATTTCTATACTTGTCCATAACAGTAGGAGAGAGAGGTGAAATAAAGCAAAAAGATAAAATTAGCACCTTCTCTCACAGTATGGACAAGGTAGTCCCGATGCGGTGTCAATGATATAAAAATTAAAGTAAAAATAAGAATAGAGCTAAAATAAAATATAAATAAGCATTTTCAGAGTAGGAAAAAGTTTTTGAATTTAATGTAGTTTTAAGTAAATTTGGGGGAGGGGCTAATTTTTATTTTTTTGTTTATTTTTTTTTAATGTTGGAATTTTGTGGAAATAGATAAATTAGAATTTAGAACAAGCACATGTTATGTAGGACAATATAGGACATGTTATATAGGTATTAAATTGAGGATGGGGAAGGGATAAAGGAGTAATTAAATAGATGAAAATAGCGATAGAATGAGGATAGTTGGAACGTTCATATCATCCTCGTATTGCACTAATAGTTTTACGAACAGGAAAAAGATAAACAGTATAGAAAAAGATATTAAATGTACTAGGCTAGCTGGGGTTGTAAAGCTCAACCTTTTAGTAAGGGCCCTGGCTTTGTAAGTGTTAGTATAATAAGGAAACTAATATCAAATGTTTGTACTGCAGGGAAAACGAAAGCAAAACACATGTAAGTCGAAACAGGCCTAAAAACAAGCCAAAACAGAAACCGAAGGTATAATGAGTGAATATAGAATAGGAACAATACCTGGAATTTTCAAGTAATATGTAGCGGAAGGAAGAAGGCGGGAAAATACAGTGCACATATTTAGTTGAGTAGATGAATGTACCTAAAGCAGTATCACATTAGTGACTTTGCTTCAGGCAAATAGCAATTTATAGTAGCAAAATGGACTTAATAGAGAGCTGTGAAGAAATTGAAAATAGTGACCTCTATAATCGTATTTAGATTAAATAAGTGTGTAGAGATATATAAGAGTAGCACTGGCAAAGAGAAAGTATATCTATAATGTAGAAATGTTGTTGGAATGATAAGACTTTACAGATATAAAGTCAAAAGATATGCAGAAAATAAACATAAAACATTCGTAAATAAATAAATAAATATATATTGAACGAAGCAGTGACAAGCTAAGCAAATCAGAAAGTAATAAAATGAATGTAGATGAAAACTAATTGAAAGTAGACCAAATGATATGGCTACTATATATTAAGCAAAATTTGGATGTTGCATAATCCTAGTAAATAAAGTGAAATATTACCAATTAGGGAAGTTTTGCTTACATATAAAATATTTAAATCCAGGATATGATTATGTATGTAAGCATAAAAAGCTGAAAACATGTAATGAATAGTATAATATCTTGAGATGAAGAAGAAAGGTTAAGAGTAATAACGTGTAGTCCAAAATGGCATCTTTGTTAAAGTATTCATAATGAATTATTTAACTAGTTGGAAGTTAAAAAGATAATGAAGTAATTTTAGCAATCATTTTTGTAAAAATAAATGTAGTTCCAGATGTGAATCCAAAGGTGAAAAAGTGCTGAAGGTAATTTCAATAAATCCAGAGGTGGTTCGATGAGGAAATCTAGTTTAAATTAACTGGTAGAACTTAGTTGATTGAAGACTGAAGATTGACTGATGATCGAAAAATCCAGTGGTTAAAGAATATGGCACAAATCCAAGATTGCATATAATTATATGACTCAAAAACCTTTTTTCCTACTCTGAAAACACTTATTTATATTTTATTTTAGTTTTATCTTTATTTCTACCTTAATTTTTATATCATTGTGACTGCGGACTACCTTGTCCATACTGTGAGAGAAGGTGCTAATTTTAATCTTTTTGCTTTATTTCCTCTTTCCCACTGTTATGGACAAGTATAGAAACACAGTTCCTGATACATGGTCAGGTGTCGTCTCCTGCTGAAATTCTTGACCGTGTATCAATATTTACTTCAGCTTGCATCAGATTTTTCTCAACCTTTTCAATGTTTTGGCACAGTTTTCAAGATGCTAAAATTTTGCAGCACACTACAATCCCTATTTTACTCATATATATTATATATAAACTAAGTGATCACTGAATTATGACCTGAATTAATACTTCGTAGGTTCTTTTTGCTCTCAGTACAGCAGCTATCCGATGTGGCATTGATTCAACAAGATGTCGGAAGCATTCGGGAGGTATGGCCAACCAAGCTGTGTGTAATGTGGTCAGCAACGCAGGTATGGAGATGATTGGTTGAGTAGATGAATGTACCAGAAGCCTGATATGCCTTTCTATAATGTGCTCTATGGGATTGATATTGGCAGAGTTTGGAGGCCAGTCGATATGCTGGAAGTCAGAACTGTGTTCCTCACACCATTCCTGCATAACAATTGCCCGATGGCTTGGCGCATTGTCACCTTGGAAGACACCATCGCCACTCAGGAAAAAGTGTAACATAGCAGGGGTGTACTTAGCCAGCAAGCAGTTGACGATAGCGGAGACCACTGATATGTTATTCTACATGCAGGGGCCCAAGTTCCTGCCAGTGAAACATACCTCACATCGTACAACTGCCTCCACCGGCCTGCACTTTTGATACCATGCATGATGCATCAAGAGCCTCATGTTGTTGATGCTAAATCTGTACATGACCATCCACGGTGTGGAGTAATTAATGTGACTCATCCGACAAGCACACTTCTTCCAGTCTTCTGATGTCCAACTTGCATGCTCTTTGCACCAAGCAAGTCTTTTATGCTGATGAACCTTGGTTAGGAGAGGATGCCGTAGGGGTCGTCTGCTGGTATAACCCATACATGCAAGTGTCCAATGCATGATCATGCCAGCTATTGTTCCGGGTTGGCACATGTTATATTGTATAGTCAGCTCTTCAACAGTGCTGTGCCTGTTCGCTTGTACGAGTCATTGCACCCAGCACTCACCTCTAACATCAACCTTTTGCTGACCTTTGCAGTTTTGACGCCAGTCCTGGTACACTTTAACTACTGCGGCTGTCGAACACTCCACCAGTTCAGCCATTTGGCAAATCGAGCCACCAACTTGTCGAGTACCTGCAATCTGTTCTTTATCAAAGTCCAATAAATCCTTCCTTTTACCCATCATGCTCGAAATTTTACTACCTACTGAACCACTGACTCCTTATCTATGTTACGTAGGTTGACGGGTTGCATTCAGTTTTCATAGGGGTGGTCATAATTCAGTGATCACTCAGTGTATATGTATATATAATATATTCACAAACTGGAAGTTACTTCTGTTGGGTATATTTAATAATACATTTATTATTTGTTTTAAATACCTTTTAATGTCGCTTTTTTGAACAAAATAATTAATCTTTAATAATGCCTAATATTAGCAAACTTTGGATCAAAATTCAAAATGAATTTCCACGAATTTCGGAAAAGGCAATAAGAATTTTATTGCCGTTTTCCACTTCCTACTTGTACGAAATAGGGTTTTCCGCTTTAAACGAGATTAAACAAAAGAGAGAGAGAGAGAGAGAGATAGAGATTAAAGTCGGTAGAAGAGAAGCTGAGAGTAAGCCTATCCACAATAAATCCTTGTATTAAAAAAAAACTGTGTGCCTCCCACAAACCCAACAGTCTCACTGATTAAAAGGTTATAAAAACAAAAAAAATTATACAATTATAACCTTTTAATCAGTGAGACTGTTGGGTTTGTGGGAGGCACACAGTTTTTTTTTAATACAAGGATTTATTGTGGATAGGCTTACTCTCAGCTTCTCTTCTACCGACTTTAATCTCTATCTCTCTCTCTCTCTCTCTCTCTCTCTCTTGTTTAATCTCGTTTAAAGCGGAAAACCCTATTTCGTACAAGTAGGAAGTGGAAAACGGCAATAAAATTCTTATTGCCTTTTCCGAAATTCGTGGAAATTCATTTTGAATTTTGATCCAAAGTTTGCTAATATTAGGCATTATTAAAGTAAATTTCCAGTGACTGGTCACTACGGATCTCAGCCAATTCTTCTTCCTCTGGCAAATTAAGTTTTAACGTTGGAAGGCTTCTTGTTGCAAATGGGTCTCTTACCCACAAATATTTTTTGGTTTCAAGGGAAGTAATGCTCAATTTTTGTCTTTAACAGCTGTAATGTTTCACTTATTACATTAATTATTTCAGTATGATTCATTTTGGCAGTCAAGGGAAACATTTCTAAATTTTTTTCATTTACATATTTTTTCCATATACCCAACTTATCAGTAGATGTAAGTAAATTTTCCTCTGAGCCTTGCATACTGATATTTAATTTATTTAGCTGCACGAATAAATCTGCTAAAAAAATTAATTAACAGAACCAAATTTCATCACTTAAATAATCACAAAATTCTGATTGCTCCAGTGAAAAAAATATGAGCATTTCCTCACGCAACTCGTATATACACATAAGCACATTTCCTTTCGATAGCCACCGAACCCCAGTATGCATCATTAAAGAGAAATGATCAGACTCCAGTTCCTCGCATAATTTTCCAAAAATACGTATTTTTTGTGGTCTAGTTTTGATATAATTGACCATTTTAACCGCTTGATCAAGTACAAGTTTTAAATCGGTACCACTGTCTTCACTACTTGAACTTCTGTGTGTCTAAAACAGTGTGTTGTAATAATATTCGAATTGTGTCATTTTACTAAGTTTAGAAATCCTTTTAGTGCTCCTGTCATCATGGGAGCACTGTCGGTACAAATGCCAATAGACGACTTGAGAGAGAGAGAGAGAGAGAGAGAGAGAGAGAGAGATAATCTTTAATGCCCTTCACGGCCAAAAAGCCAGGGGTTTACATTTTTACAACCTCCCGAAACTTCCGGGAAAATAGAACAATTAATTTACAAAAACAGGTAATTTTACAAAAGAAAACATATTTTATACAAAGGAGAGAACTCCTTACGAGAGTTAGGTCTGATTGAGCTGACTTAACATCGAGATAAGAGCACCAGCTCAATCAGACAGGAACAGATGTAAGGTACACATGTCAATGCTGATTAGTCCTACTAGACATAATTTTTTTCCTGTAAGTCCGGTCAACAGCGAATTTGTTCAGGTCGGCGTCAAGTGCCTGGGTTTGCTTGAACATCTGCTGAGGGAGGAACCTGTCCGAGAGATGGAGTCGCGCTGAATGCGAGTAGAGCTCGGGATTGGCCCTAAGGGCAGCAGGGGGGATCCTCCAGCCACAGGTATCCCAGAATGAAGGTGTTGCGATTATGCCTGTTATCATCTTGACTGTTGCTAGGAGGCGTTGGTCTTCGACTAAGGTGGGAAGCCGTGGAATCCCGAGAGAGTTGGCGAGCTGCGTGGTATGAATCAGAGCTGGAAGGTTGTGCTTCCTGTTGGCCCACTTTAGGAGCCAGAATTCTGTGGCAAAGAGTGGTTTCTTTATTGATGGTGCCGCTGACGCCCAAATTTCAGCAGCATAGAGTAAAGGTGGAAAGATGATTGCTCTTATGTACCTCACGGTTGTCTTTTTATCTCTGATATGAAGGAGATGCTGTTTTGCTATCCACCGGAGTCTTGAAGCACGTGTGAGGAGCATGTCTATGTGGGCGTTGAATCGAAGTTTGGAGTCGAATACAACGCCCAGATCACGATGGCTGGATGCAATTGGGATGAGGGTGTTGCCGACCGAAGGCTGGAGAGAAGAAGGAGGTTGCTTCAATGAATACACCATGAATTCGGACTTAGCAGGATTGATCTTGAGCCCGAACTGGCAGAGGTAAGATGTGACTGCAGTGAGAGTGTTGTTAATTTCCGTTTTTACCAGATCAAGGTCTTGACCAGGAATGATGGGAGTAAGTATCTTGATATCATCTGCATAGCTCAGTAGACATCGAGAATGTGCAACCAGTGGGAAGATAATAGATGAGAACAGAAGGCCGGAAAGGACCCCTCCTTGTGGGACTCCTGCGGTGACGGATCTAGTAAGGGTGCGATCTCCTGTCTGAAGCTTTATAACTCTGTTATTCAGAAGAGAGGAGAGAAAGCATAATATGTTCCCTGTGATCTGGAAGTGGCATTCCAGGAGAGTGAGTAGTTGGTTTACTTGGACGGCATCAAATGCAGCCTCAATGTCTAAGTAAGTAACAGCTAGTTCGTGCCTTTTCTCGAATGCTGACAAGATAGTATTCGTTGTGGCTAGCAGATTTGTGATCGTTGATCTGTTTGGAAGGGAATAGTGAATTTGGGCTGGATTACTGGGCATGATCTGCTTGGTGAGGATCGGGAGTAAGGTCTTCTCCAGGAGCTTCAGCAGGCTGGAGGAGTTGGAGATGGGTCGAAAATGTTTAGGTTTCGATGGCGACTGAACTTTGGCTAAAGGTTTGATAAGATAGTTTTCCCATTGCTGTGGGAAAATCTGGTTCGAGAGTAACTGGTTGAAGATAATTAAAAGTGGCTGAATAATGTGCGGACTTAGGCATTTGAGCATGAATTGGGGAACTCCATCATCACCAGTGGTTGACGAGGCAGGTAGAGAATTGATGGCGACGATCAGCTGTTGTTTTGTGATCTGAATGGTGTTCAACACTTCTTGCTGGGTGGGCTCTGTTAGTAGAGCCAGATCTGAGTTTGGCATGGGATTACGATTAAATCTTGTGACGAAATCGAGCCACAATTCAGGATCAAGTTGCAGAGGAAAATGACGGTTCACTTTCTTGTATGGAATTTTTCCTTTAGCCAGATCTCGGTTAACGTATAATTTGATTGCCTCAGATTTCATGCGATTAAATTGAGCCCGTGCCCTAGAATAAACGATGCGATCATTGACATTTTGCGACTGTTTCCATGTGCAATGGAGCTGTTGCTTCAGCTGGAAACTCATTTTGAGTTCTGAATTCCACCAAAGTCTTGTATATGGACTGATTGTGATTTTTTTAGAGGCGGCATATTTGGCAACCGTGTTGATCCAGTTTGTGAGAATGTTCACAGCTATTTCTGGGTCACAAGTCTCTAAGGCCACCCAGGGAATGAGAGAGGCGGCTCTGATGCACTTATCTACGTCAAGTAAGTTGGGGCTAGTGATGTCAACCTTTTTTGTTGTCCTTCTGGTTTCTAATTTGGGGGCTGGCAGATATGCAGTCACATGTATTGGGACATGATCAGAGTCGAATGACGTTTCTGCAATGTAATCAAGGGTGCAAGGGATAGAGGCTAGAACTAGATCTAAGAGGTTATTCCCCCTGGTTGGAGCTTCATTAATAAGTTGTAGATCAGCACATCTCAAGTGTGCCAGAAGATCCTTTTTCATATTAGATAGCTGAGGAGGTAAATTGAAATCACCACAAACTACATGAGAAGCTGTGGGATGCAGCTGATTGATTATCCAGTTGGAAACTTCAAGGATGATTTGCGGGGAAGGCTTTGGAGGTATGTACACCACACAGAGGTCAAACGTCACGAAGTTGTATCTTAACGTAACGAGGATTGCTTCATAGTTAGGGGAGTTACTGGATTTATTATCCAATAGCTTGAAAGTGGATTTCTTGTAAAATATTGCGACGCCTCCACCCTTGCGTGCAATCCGAGATGTGAATACGACCCCATAATCAGCTGGGGAAGCTGCTGCTAGGAATTCTTCATCGTCATTGAGCCAGGTTTCGGTGATGGCGAGCAGGTCAAAATATCCGGGGAGCAGAATTTGCTCCATAGTGTCAAGCTTGTTCCTAAGACTACGCACATTTTGATAAAATATGGTGCAGGCAGGTACTGTAGGTACTTTAATACGGACGGGTGGTCTTTGACATAGCACGACTCGATTCAGCGGGGTGTGTCTAGGACTGATGAGCACAGGGATCGGCATATTGGTGTTCCGTGTCTGTGGTGCTAGTTGCGGTAACGAGATCTGGGATTGCTATGAATCAGGGTACCATTGGTGGGAGTCCTTTCCATTACTTCTATATCGCTGCCCTTTATGCCCGAGATATGGCATAACAAGAGCTCCAGCAGGCCAGATTTCAGGATTGAAGAGTGCTTCAAAATCTGCATCAGCTACATCGATCTTAAAGGAGGCGTAGGTGGGATATTTTGTGGATAGCTTGGTGACTCTACCATTCATTTTGAAAGCAGCAAGAAGGTGTTCCACATCATCAGCTGTGGTAGCAGGGGAGAGCCTACTAATGAAGACATTACGGAATCGCTTGCTCATCATTCCAGTGTTCGCAATTTGCATCTTGCTGAAGTGCAAATTGGTTCCAATAACTTTAAGATTGGGGCTCAGTTCCTTAAGAGTTGGATTGCGGGTCAGTGTTTGTTCTTTTGTTCGTTGGCTTGCAATCATTGCATGCGTTGTAGTGTCTCTATGGGTCTTTACATTAGATGCAATCGTAGTCCCTGCATAATGGTTACCTCTCACGTTGTTTGAAGCGGAACTACAATTGCGATGTACTTCAGCAGCCAAAGCATTATCCGGTTTTGAGCGCGAGGACCCCATATGTGAGTTTTGTGATCGCGAATAGGTGCGATTTGGCAGATTCTGCTCCTGATGAATTCTTTGGGTCTTCTGTGAGGCAGTATTTCCTGAGTATCCGTTGGCATCTGCTGTGATTTCAATATATACTGGTCTAGTGCTACGTTCAGGGCACACAACTTCAGACTCACATGTTGTAAGAATGGGGGCTGGAGAGGGGTCATGTGGTAATAAAGATGGGGTGGTTTGGGTAGGAGCTCTCGGTTTCGCGTGAAAGTGTTCGTCCGGAGGCTGCTGCTCATGATGGTTAGTTTGAACAGCAAGATCACAAACCGATTGCTTCAGGTCCTCAAAATTTTTCCGCAACACCTCCAATGTTTTGTGTATGCATTCATTGTGTTCTCGTAGTCGCTTGTTTTCCAGCAGTAGGTCTGCGAGGATATTATGAATTGGCGACAGCTTTATACATAGAGTTGTCTCGACTTCCATAAAATACCACACTTTTGTAAATAATTATTCATTACTTCTAAAATATCTTGGATGGTTGTTCTTTCAGTGAGTTCTTTACAACAAAAAAAAAAGATTAATATTGTGTGGTTTTCGATAAACCTGACAAATGCTATTAATTGGGCTTTCCCTCTAATATCTATAGAATTATCTACTTGCAATTGCCCAAAATTATTAATCTGTTGAACAACTTGTTCTTCAATATCATCTGTCATTTCTTTTATGTGCCTGCTAATTGTACTGTTCGAACGTGGTACTGCCATTATTTTTTTTCAGCTTCTTCTCCCAAAATACTTTTCACAATTACCTGACATGCTGGTAAAATCAGACTTTCTGCAATCAGGTGAGATTTTTTTTTTTTTTTTTTTTTTTTTGCCACCAGTTCAGCTACTAAATAGCCTTCTTGCACTTTATTAGATATTTTAGCCATACTATAAAATTCTGTACCTTGTTTTCTAGTAGATGCCTGCAGTCTTTTAAAATATTCCATAGTTTTGGACTATAAATTCCCGTGTTTCATAGAAATATGATGCTGCAATTTACTCAGCACCATTGATTCATTTGACAGCTTTAAACCACATAGCACACACAAAGGTTGAGGACAATCTTGGTTACCAGTATAAGAAAATCCCATCGCCAAATAATCATCATCATATTTACGACAAAATGCTTTCTTCTTTTTTGATGTTGATGGTTGCTCGTTTTTGTTTTTTGTCATTTTCTTTAAGCTCATTATCAAGTTGCCTCTTCTGATTTTCTTTCACTAAATATTTATCCGTCTCTAAGTTCTAAAAAAATTAAAGTTATTTCTAGAAACTAATACAATTGAGAATACCTGTTCTATACAAATTAGCTGAATATGATGTTTTAGAGACAAAAACACAAAAAGTACTTTTAAAACACAAAGAATTTCTTTTTATGCTGCTTTCAAGTTGCACTTAATTCATAGTCCTATGCTTTATGCACATATATACAACTGCAAAATGCACTGCAGAGTGCCTGTGAGAGACTCTCAAATGATAATAAAGGCCAAATAAAGGTGAACAATTCTAGTACTAGGAATCAAAAGGTGAATAAAAGTGATGAGATCTAATACTAAGAATCAAAAGATGAATAGAGGGAAACAGATCTAGTACAATACTAGGAATTAAATGTGACATCACATTGACCGCCAGAAAAAAACTCGGATTGGCGCAGCGTAAATAAACAAATTTTTTATTTGAATTAATTTTTATTATAAAACTTGGATTTATTTATTTTTTTATTTGCATTTTCCGCAGCACACTTGAAGCATACTCGTGGCGCATAGGTTGAGAAACACTGGTTTAATAATTTGGATTTACTTTGCAGTTCTTTCACCTCTAATTGGCTTTACAATTCAGCCTATAAGTCTCTTAATTCATCATAACTTATAGGATAGTCACATTCTTTCTCCTTTTACAAACCTGCATTACTTATTTTTTCTGCTATCCTCACTCTTCTAGTACTTTTCACTTCCATCTGTGCAAACTTTATCAGACTTTTCAATTCTTACACACTTATAAACTTTTGCATTCTTTACTGCTGCTTTGCATGTTTTGGTGCATGTCATACCTAGCTTATTTATTTTTATCCATCAACTGAAACTACCTATTTAATACTCATGATTTTATATTACATTTAATATATATATATATATATATATATATATATATATATATATATATATATATATATATGTATATAACCATATAAATCAGAATAAGGATTGAAATTAAATAAAATACAGTAAACCCCCGCTATTCGCGGTATCTGTATTCGCGGTTTCGCGTATTCGCGGTCGCTGATTTAAACCTAAAAAGATGTGAATTTTAAAGCGCCGGAACATTTTCCGCCATGAAAAAAACATGGGTGTGGCTAAAATCATTTTGCCCAGTCCACAGAGTAGTACAGTCAGTCGTCTTATAACACGTGTTTACACTACACTAATTCAATCTTACACAATTTAGGGGAACGATATTGTATATAACACGAACTGAATTCGCATATGCACGATTCGCCTTTGTGTTTACAAGAAATGGCAGTCGAACGCGGAATCACCCCAACTGAACGCAACACGATAGAAATGAAGAGAAGATTCTGAAAATGTATTTATTTTTTTATAGCAGTGAAGGGGAAACACATTTCACCATAATAACTTAAAAACCAACACAATTACAGCTATCGGTATTATCGCAAATGCAATTAGATAGAGTTCACTACCAGTTTATAACAGATTCCACTAGCAGGAACGCAACTGGAAATTGTTTTTATTGTTTTATGGTAGTAACCCCCAGAAATGTAAAATGTGAGCTAGTGAGGTGTTAATAGAGTTGTCTCTGCCTTTATGGTGTTGTTTATTCGTTTTGCTACACGCTCACAGCTTTATGTGTATCAAGTGTGCCTCCTCATTTTGTAATTGTGCTTTATTCTCTAAAAATGAGTAAAAATAACTTAAAAGGTGTAAAAAGGAAGTGTCCTGCGCTCAATGGGTGGGGGGTGACAAAATCGCGAGCGCGGATGTTTCAAGCTAATCCTTGTTCAGTATGTGTAATGCGCTTGTCATAGAAGGTTTCATCTCTTGCTTTTAATTGATACATTTACAAAAGTGAAAAATCTACCATTTTGCAGTGTGTTGATGTAAACAGACTTTTTCGAGTGTGTTAAAGTTAAAAGAAAGTGATTTTATTGTGGACAAGTTCTTTTCTAATCCTACAAAAATATGGCCGCGAATAAAAAGGGAACTGTGAAAAGATCAAAGAAGGTGATGACATTATCGAGTAAAATTGAATTGTTAGACAAAATTTCTAATGGTGAAAGTGTCTCCTCAGTGGCAAAACATTATAAAATCAATGAGTGAACGGTACGATCAATCAAGAAATCGGAAGAAAAAATCCGCCGTAGTGTCCGTGAAAACGCGCTAATTGCATCAAAAATTTGCTCTATAACTCGTGATGTGAAATTAGAAAAAATGGAAAAGGCTTTAAATCTGTGGATAGAAGACCGAACTCAAAATAAAATTCCGTTAAGTTCACTTATCATTCGTGAAAAGGCAAAACACCTTTATCAACACTACAGTTTAGTGAAACTGGTGATAGCACTCGCGGGATAAGTTTTTTAGCCAGCAAAGGCTGGTTTGAAAGATTTAAAAATCGATATGGTTATTTTTCGCCCAGCAACCCATGTTCTTGATATGTTTTTGAAAGGTTTCTTTAAAATGTCTAATAAATATGTACAGTATTACATTTAATAAATTGTTTCTTATTTTCATTTCGATGCCTTATGCTTTTTTTTTTTTTTTATGTACTTACTCTCTACGTTTGTCTATGTACATAGTCATATTATGTAGGTAAATACACATAATACGTACAGACAAAATTTTAGACTAATTTTTGTTATATATTTCATACTTTGGAACGGAACCCTTTTATTACCATGGGCGCCATAACTCAGTATTCGCGTTTTCAGTATTCGCGGAATTTCTCAGGAACGTAACCCCCGCGAATAGCGGGGGTTTACTGTAATGCCAGCAGTACGGCAAGACAAGAGCGAAAAGGCGAAATTAAAACTAAATTCAAATCAAGCAGGGAGGGAAGAGACGGGTAACAAGAGTAAAAATATTGCAGCAGAAACTCTAAATTAATTTAGAAAATCTAAATGTACGAATAATAATTCTTTGAAATTTAAAAGCCAATTAAATGGAAATTTAACGGCGCCCCCTCTGATGGGCACCAGGTCCAAATTATGTGAAATATCACCAAACAGAGATTTAAACCACTACAATAAAACAAAACAAAAATAGACTGATCATTATGCCCCATCTCGACAGAGGACCACAAGGCCAATAATGGTCAGGGAATTGCTGCATTTCGAATGCTAAACAAATCGCCGCAAAGGAGAATCGATCATAAGATCAGTCCGCCACACCGATCCCCAGATCAAACCGCCAATGCAGGGAATTGAACAGCGGTGGTCCTGATACAGCAGAAATCAAAAATAGAACAGACATGAGCACTCCAGTGCAAAGCCACACTACTGACAAAGTAAACTTAACCCGTTTATATAAACGAATAATGAACTGTTTTGTTTTATTGTAGTGGTTTAAATCTCTGGTGATATTTCACATAATTTGGACCTGGTGCCCATTAGAGGGGGCACCGTTAAATTTCTATTTAATTGGCTTTTAAATTTCAAAGAATTATTATTCTTACGTTTAGATTTTCTAAATTAATTTAGAGTTTCTGCTGCAATATTTTTACTCTTGTTACCCGTCTCTTCCCTCCCTGCTTGATTTGAATTTAGTTTTAATTTCGCCTTTTCGCTCTTGTCTTGCCTACTGCTGGCATTATTTTATTTTATTTTTATTTTAATCCTTATTCTAATTTATATGGTTATATTTCAAGCATCATGTAGAGGAATATGCTTTTTGCTGCCTCTGATGATGCTGTACCTTCCATTTTATTTTTTATTATGAAATATTCTGTTTTCCAACTATTTCAATATTATTTAAATATATATATATATATATATATATATATTATTCTTTTGTAATATGATAGTTCATGCCGTATTTTATTTATAATTATAGTAGTTTTATTTAATTTAATTTCTTACTAGCTTTTTCTGTTGTCCCAGTAGCTGTTTTAGCAATGCATGGGTACAAACCGAGCACATATTATTATTCTTTTGTCTTATCTTTGTGGTTTGTTATTCTTTTGTATTAATTTTGTTAATTACAGGTGTTTTTTACACATAGGTATTTTAGTAAATACATAACTGTTCTTTACGATAGCCTAATCTCGGTTATCTTAATTTACCATGGCCTATACATTTAGGATTTTTCAACTTGTTACGTATTGCTAAAGAAATTGTCATACAATTATTAATGAAAAACTATAGCAATAAGCAAATTATCAATACTACTTTATAATATTATATTAAACATTCTTATACATTTCAGTATTACATCACATGTACGTCAATCCCCTACTTCATCGGGGGCTTTGAGAGGATTGACAGTCCATTCGATGTAATGCATTTCTTACTTACCCGTTTCTGTTTGTATCTATCACAGCTTTGCTATTTTTTCAGTACTAAATTCTAATTTTTGAACCCTTGTTTATATTATTCCTAATTGTTATTAGTTAAATTCTTTTTTTATAATTAACCAAATTAATTTCCCATCATCTACCCAGCAACTGTGATAGAATACACAAAGCCCAACGGGTAAGTTTTTTAATAAAAATATTGCAATAACTTTACTCACTTGATGTGTTTAAGTGGAGGTCGTAGTGTCGAAAAAGGAAAGTTTCCCATCCTACTTGATGTGTTTCTGTGGAGGTCGTAGAGTCGAAATAAGGAAAATTTCCCACTTTTAACTGGTTTTATGGATGGCCATCCCTATGGCGCTGTTTTTATGGCCCTGTCGCGTTAACGTTTCACATATGTGCAGATGGTGTGTTGGCCGAAGTCCCCGATATTAAGGCCAAGGTCTATTATTGTGTTTTGGTGGTTGGTTCAATGAATTTACTTTACTTAACTTAGTTGTGTATTTACATTATTTTTACATTTATTTTATGCCTTACCTCGGACAGTGCCGGTACCCCGCTTTTCCAAGGCGTAAAAGCACTTGTTTGCCCTGAGGTAAAACTATATACATATATACAGCCTCTTACTATGGGAGGGGGGGGTTAATTTTGGCAATAGGTCGTAGTGCAGTCAGGCGACGAGCCTCGCCTGGGTGCAATAAACCTAGTAAATAAGGGGTTACTCTTCTGAGTAATTATTATTATATTTTTAGTTGGCTTTTGATAAAAGTATATGGGTCTACATTGGGATGGTGTTTTCTAACATTTGCGTATATGGCAGTTCTTACGTGATATCTACTGTATTTTTTGGGAATTTTGTTTCTATCCAGCATTATAATGAGTTTTTTAATAGCTATTTTTCCACTATTCATATTGTTGCATATTTGCAATAGTCTGTTTGTCTGATTTCTTATAGTATTACCATGTATATGCTTTGCTATGTTACTTTCCCAGTGTGTGAGTTTTATTGTTTCGAAATTAAAATGATCTCTTTTATCATGGTGATGTGTATATATTTTGTCTGGGTGGATGGCTATTTCGCTGTCTAAGTAGACAGCTTTTTGGTTGTTATCCGGATTTGTACATTCAATTTTAAGGTCTGCTGGGTAATTGTTCTTTGCTACGTTTATAAAGTTGTCATGGTTGAACACGATTACGTCATCAATGTATCTGTAGAATTTTAAACTGTCCGTAATTTTACTTTCATAATAGTGCAAGTAGAGGTTAGCCATGGCACAAGAACTGCTGGATCCCATAGCTATCCCCCTGCATTGTATATACACTTTGCCTCCCATTAGAATGTAGTTTCCTTTGACGCTGATTTTTGTGAGGTCATTCCAGTAAAAAAAAAAAAAAAAAAAAAAAAAAATATCACAGCATACTACAATGCAAAAAACAATACTGGAATGACCTCACAAAAATCAGCGTCAAAGGAAACTACATTCTAATGGGAGGCAAAGTGTATATACAATGCAGGGGAATAGCTATGGGATCCAGCAGTTCTTGTGCCATGGCTAACCTCTACTTGCACTATTATGAAAGTAAAATTACGGACAGTTTAAAATTCTACAGATACATTGATGACGTAATCGTGTTCAACCATGACAACTTTATAAACGTAGCAAAGAACAATTACCCAGCAGACCTTAAAATTGAATGTACAAATCCGGATAACAACCAAAAAGCTGTCTACTTAGACAGCGAAATAGCCATCCACCCAGACAAAATATATACACATCACCATGATAAAAGAGATCATTTTAATTTCGAAACAATAAAACTCACACACTGGGAAAGTAACATAGCAAAGCATATACATGGTAATACTATAAGAAATCAGACAAACAGACTATTGCAAATATGCAACAATATGAATAGTGGAAAAATAGCTATTAAAAAACTCATTATAACGCTGGATAGAAACAAAATTCCCAAAAAATACAGTAGATATCACGTAAGAACTGCCATATACGCAAATGTTAGAAAACACCATCCCAATGTAGACCCATATACTTTTATCAAAAGCCAACTAAAAATATAATAGTAATTACTCAGAAGAGTAACCCCTTATTTACTAGGTTTATTGCACCCAGGCGAGGCTCGTCGCCTGACTGCACTACGACCTATTGCCAAAATTAACCCCCCCCCCTCCCATAGTAAGAGGCTGTATATATGTATATAGTTTTACCTCAGGACAAACAAGTGCTTTTACGCCTTGG
This sequence comes from Mastigoproctus giganteus, assembly GCF_048544385.1. Lineage (NCBI taxonomy): Eukaryota > Metazoa > Arthropoda > Arachnida > Uropygi > Thelyphonidae > Mastigoproctus > Mastigoproctus giganteus. Next base: position 172,898,178 of record NC_143576.1, read on the forward strand.
AAAAGCGGGGTACCGGCACTGTCCGAGGTAAGGCATAAAATAAATGTAAAAATAATGTAAATACACAACTAAGTTAAGTAAAGTAAATTCATTGAACCAACCACCAAAACACAATAATAGACCTTGGCCTTAATATCGGGGACTTCGGCCAACACACCATCTGCACATATGTGAAACGTTAACGCGACAGGGCCATAAAAACAGCGCCATAGGGATGGCCATCCATAAAACCAGTTAAAAGTGGGAAATTTTCCTTATTTCGACTCTACGACCTCCACAGAAACACATCAAGTAGGATGGGAAACTTTCCTTTTTCGACACTACGACCTCCACTTAAACACATCAAGTGAGTAAAGTTATTGCAATATTTTTATTAAAAAACTTACCCGTTGGGCTTTGTGTATTCTATCACAGTTGCTGGGTAGATGATGGGAAATTAATTTGGTTAATTATAAAAAAAGAATTTAACTAATAACAATTAGGAATAATATAAACAAGGGTTCAAAAATTAGAATTTAGTACTGAAAAAATAGCAAAGCTGTGATAGATACAAACAGAAACGGGTAAGTAAGAAATGCATTACATCGAATGGACTGTCAATCCTCTCAAAGCCCCCGATGAAGTAGGGGATTGACGTACATGTGATGTAATACTGAAATGTATAAGAATGTTTAATATAATATTATAAAGTAGTATTGATAATTTGCTTATTGCTATAGTTTTTCATTAATAATTGTATGACAATTTCTTTAGCAATACGTAACAAGTTGAAAAATCCTAAATGTATAGGCCATGGTAAATTAAGATAACCGAGATTAGGCTATCGTAAAGAACAGTTATGTATTTACTAAAATACCTATGTGTAAAAAACACCTGTAATTAACAAAATTAATACAAAAGAATAACAAACCACAAAGATAAGACAAAAGAATAATATATATATATATATATATATATATATAAAATTACAACAGTAAGAGTGTATTAAGTACAATAAAAGTATTCAAAGTGAGTTATTGGCCAAAAGAACTGATAAAGGCTAAAATAGCCCAAGTTGGTTTAATGCATTATACCCTATAAATAAACAAATAATTAATAAAAAAGTAAAATAATAATGATGAGGCTAATTATTGATAATAGGATACGTTGAATGGATTGTTGATGGGGGCTATCTCCATTCAATACATCCAATCAATAATTAGCAAGGCTATTTGTTTCTGTTTGTTATCTGCTAGTTTAGCTAGGTCTAGATGATCAGAATTAATAGCAATCTATATTAAAATTTAGCAGCAAACTGGCAGAATAACACCTAACCTGACAGATAGTAGTGAAACAAATAATGCAGAAAGTGAGAGCCAACAATAAATTTCATGTGTGATGTGAAGTATTTGGCCTATAGGTCAAATACTTCACATATATATACCTGTGAAAAATTTTTTTAAGCTATTACTAGTACTAGTGAAAAAGAAAAAGGCTTATGCTGAATTAAGGCAAAAAGGAAGTAAGAGTAAGGAAAGCAATCGCACTTCAATTTCCCTCTAATTACTCTAATAGATCTTGAGGTATAAAATTTAGAGTTAGCAAGCAGAATATTTAGTAAGTTTGTAGGTAGAGAATGGTAAAGGGCTAACGGAACTGAAATTGTAATTACGGAGAACAAGGAAGGGATTGAAGATAATAAGAAATAATTAGAAGTACTTAATGCTGTGTATCCTATGATTTCAGTGCCTTCATACCTATATTGGTATGAAACTTCACTGGCTCCGGAAATCTGTATGTTTAGATACATAGACGATTTATTTGTAGCAAATTGCCTTAACTTCCTACAAGACCTTGTCAACATATACCCTGCAGAACTCACCTTGGAATAAACCAATACAGTTGGTCGTCGACTTACGACCGACTTCTGTTCTGACTGACAGGTCGTAAGTCGATCTGGTCGTATGTCGGCCATATATTTATTAACAGTATTTTTTAACCTTTCTAATCTTTTTATTATCTTTATAATTTATTTTTATAATCTTTTAAATTTTTATCATCTTTTATTTTTCATTTTAAATACAGTAATGCTTTTATCTTTTACTTCGTTTCTGCGCCTAGGCTATCTCTCTCTAGGAAGTTAAATTCAAACGCTCTGTACATTTTAATTGGTTTATTATTCATACTGTTTATAAAAAATACAAAACTACGATCTATAATTACATATACAGTATTGTCATAATTTGAAAAATAATACTGTACATAATGTACTGTAAACACAAAAATACAATCTAAAATTAATGTAAAAATTAATACAAATGAAATTTACAAAATCAAATTTTTTGTGGTCGTAAGTGCGGCCGGTCGTAAGTCGCATAGGTCGTAAGTCGACGACCAAGTGTAATAACATTGCAGCAAACTACCTTGATTTAGATATAGATCCTAGTAACTCTCAGACCGCAGTCAACATATGCAATAAACGTGACGCTTTCAACTTCAATGTGTTCGAATCCCGTCGATGACGTGAGGAACTTTAATGGGCTTTTTTCACTACGTGGCTGAGCTAGTCGGTCTCAGGTGTAGATAGCAAGGTTTTTTTTTCCCTCAGAAACTGGGGTTTTTCGTCCAGCAAACAGACAAATTGACCATAGAACACACGCAATTAATAGACATAAGACACAACATGGCAGATGGATGAATTTAATTATTCAGGTGGTCTAAATATAATAAATTTGTATTTAACTTCACTCATTGGCATTCTGATATCTCCAAAAAGGTACGGCGCCTCCGTAGCCAGGTGGGAAGGAGCAGCAGTGCATATCACACGCTTCTTGATTTAGACCGTGGTTCGAGCCCGTCACCACCAAATACGGAGGATGCAGAAAGGTCAGGGAATGACCACCGCATATCCCCGGAGCAATATGGCCTTAGTTGCTAATGCTCCTAAAAACCAAATAACAAACAAACAAACCAAAAAGGTACATGCCAATATCATTGTCTCAAAGTATCAGAATAGCCACTATATGCAATAACAAAAAAAAGATTATTAACAATATCAGCAATCCCTACAATAAACTTCTATACAACCAGTTTCCTACAGCCTACCTGTATTGCCATTCAAAAAAAGCACTCTTTATTATCAAACAAAAAGTTAACTACACAATTGATATCATGGCTAACTGATATTCTGCTGCTATAGCTGCTAGGCTTGTACATAACGTATAGTCTATACTCCTAGCCTCTTTGGTGTCTTACAACTTAGAAAACTTATACCCACTGATTGGCTAGCCAAGGAGTATTTTTATTATTATTTTAATTTTTATTATTATTATTTTTTTTTTTCTTTCTATTTTTATTTTATATGCCATACAAACTGACTTAAACACTGGAAGTATGCTTCCAGAATTATATTCAAGGTCCTGCTTCATAGATAGAGCTCTTCATAAATACAGTACAGAAGTATAGATAACAGGGGATTACAGCAGGATTACAGAAGTAGAGCAGGATTTCAAAGGTTATTTAGTATATTGTAAAGTTTATTTTAATAATTTTTTTATTTTTCTTTTCCTGTAATAGTTTGATTTTTTAATATTATAAATATAATTATTTGAAAGTTTCTTTTATTAATAATTAGCAAATTTTTTAATGGTTATTACAAGATCTGCCTTGAACACTTCGTCAGAGGGTACCATGACTCATATGGAAATAGCAGATGGCAAGTCCCAGGTGAGTCATGATTTTATCCCTTGCAGAACCTGTGACATGTATTCCAAGGTCGACCTAGTAGATAATCCTAGTTCACTTGGAGATTCTTTTCTTTGTCACTGTTGTAAGGAGTGCACTGATCTTAAGTTACAATTTGGTGCATTGCTAGTACAATTTGAGTCACTGAAAAAAGGTGCTTGCCCTCGAGAATAATATAACTGGGAGCTCGTCAGGGACAAGACTAGCAACATACCAAGTTTTGCAAAGTTTGGCTAACTTTTGCAGCTGACTCTTCAAGGTCTTCATTTGAAAGAGTCTCTGCATGACTCTTCAAGAGCTCAGTTACATCTTCAACTGTAACTTCTTCTAACCCTGCCTCTTGTGCCAGCCTGCTGATGTCTTCTACAACATTCTGTTGTGGCTTGAATCCTCCGAAGTCATGCATGAGATCTGGGAGAAGTTTATGCCACGCTCCATTTAGACAATTGACAGTCACTTCTTGCCAGGCTGTGTTAATGTGATTGATACCCTTTAAGACATCAAACAACTGCCAATATTCTCTGATGGTAATGTTGGACACATCCAAAGCTTTCACCGTTTCTTTAAAGGCGACTATTACCCCCTGGTCCATGGATTGCAAAACTGATGTTGTATTAGGATGCATATAGACAACGTTAACTTTGAGGCATTCTGGCTTCACCCAGATTTGTAGGATATCCAGGGGGCATTGTCCAAAAGAAGAATAGCCTTGGTTGGTAAATTTGTCATTGCAGAATTTTAGAGCAGTAGTGCAAAGATAGTTGGTGTACCAATCCAAGAAGACATCCTGTGTCACCCAAGCCTTCTTGTTTGACTTCCAGTACACAGGCAACATGGCTTTGTTTAAACCTTTCATAACACATGATGTTTCTGAATGGTACACCAACATTGGCTTCAATTTTAAATTGCCTAACATATTTGCTCCCAACAAAAGTGTCAGCCTGTCTTTTGATGCTTTAAATCCGGGAGCCGACTTTTCTTCATGGGCATTGAAGGTTCTTGAGGGCACTTTGTCCAATAAAGGCCTGTTTCATCAAATTGAAGATGAGATCTGAAGGGTAATCACCCTCCTGTACTATGGCCTGAATCTCTGCAGGGAATGCGGCAGCCGCTTCAGCATCTGCACTTGCTGCCTCACCAGTAATTTTCATGCTTCTGCATTTGGTTCTTGTTTTAAATCTCATGAACCATCCCTTGCTAGCCAAAAATATTCCATTGCACTGACCTTCTTTCTTCTTTAAGTCTTAAAAAATTGACTTAGCCTTTTCAGTTATTACAGCTTGGGTCAAGGGAATGTTTTTTTGGTTCAAATCATCGACCCAAAGTCTCAGCAATTGCTCCATTTTTTCCAAAAGCTTATTTCTGCTGTAACTAATTTGTGTGGCACTCTGAATTGGTTATTTTATTTTATCAGCATTCTTCAGAATTGTAACAGTCGATGGAGGCATATTCATAGCCCTACACATGTTAGGGTGGCTTTCACCAGCTTCCATCCTCTGAATAACCTCCATCTTATTTTCCAATGTGATAGATTGATGTGCCTTTTTCATGCTTTCATTTTCACTAGTATTCATTGAACTTCTTTTACCAGACAAGGTGTCTCTTTATTCTAATTAAATTAAAAACTAAATGCAAAAACTGCACATGGCTATCACTGCTATTAATGATTATTTAACTTATTAATAGCACAATTAGTAATAAATTTCCAACACGTGTTGCACATGGCGTAAACAACAACCAACTGAATGCTTTACCTCCCGCTTCCACGAGTGACTACTTTGAGGGTGGGAAGTTTTCTTGTATCTGATACAGACGCGCTAATTGCTGATTAGCTCAATTGTTCTTGATCACGTGAACAGTGCATGGTACATAATACAGTACCATACCCATAAATTTTGTCTGATGATTTTAAACTTTCAATTTATAAAAAAAAAATTGCAAAAATAAAAATGGCCTTGTGGTTAGTGACCGGCGCTATTGCGAATTGGCACAAATTGGACCGGCACAAAATGAGGGCTACCTGTATTTAGGAAAGATAGAGAAGATAGAAGGGGTAGTGGGGTTATGCTTCTTATCAAAAGCAGCCTGAATGCGGCGAAAGCCTTCCCGGATTCAGACGTTTCACATACTAATATAGAATCTCTATGGTTGTGAGATAGTTGGAAGCAAAGGTATAATGAGAGTTGGAGTAATCTACAGGTGATTGTGAAGATTATGACGAAAGCCTCTACATGCAAATGGAATGGGCAATTAAGTGTGAATGTCTTATTATGGGTGATTTTAATTTTCCTCTAATTGAATGGAGCAAATGGGAGGGAAACTCCACACAGGGGACAAAATTTTTAAATCATCTGGATGATTGCTATTTGTATCAACATGTCTGAGAAAGTATTAAGAAAAACAATACTCTAGATCTCACCATCACCCACGAACCAGATGATATAATAGGGCTGACAGTACAGGAACCAGTAGCAGGAAGTGATCACGGAGTTCTACAGTGGACAATGAAGAGAGGGGTAGCACTAGTTAAAGGCAAAGGAATGAGTTATAACTTCTGGAAAGAAAATTATGACGGCCTAAGGTGCTACATGGCCTCTATTAACTGGGTAAATATCTCACAGAGAATGAATACAGTTGAACTATGGTATACCTTTAAAACATTAATCACAGAATCCTTGAATGCATAATATACCATTAAAAAAATACTCCACGAGGAGGATTCCAAGTTGGATGAATAATGAAGTTGCCAGATTACTTGAGCAGAAAAAGACAGCATGGAAAAGTTAGAGCAATAAAAAGTACAGAAGCGTATAACAGCTACAAATTGATCTGTAATAGTGCCATAGAAAAGGTTTGGCTGGCAAAGGCAGATTATGAGAAATCGCTGGAAAAGAGAGCAAAGAGGGGGTGGGGGATAATGAATTCTTCACATATATAAATGCAAAGAAGAGAAGAGCAAACCAGATTGGACACTTATGTAATGGATGTGGGATAGTATTAGATATCCCAGCTGAAGTTGCAGATGAAATCAACAGTTACTTTGCATCGATATTTACAGAAGAAAAACCCTTCATGTCAATGAAAAATTATGGGAGTGAAGTTGAAAAACATGTAATTAATGATGTTGAAATTTCACATGTTTATTTAAAAAAAAAAAAAAAAACGAGCCTACAGGCCAGTAAGACTCCCGGTGTTGATGGTATATACCCTATAATCTTAAGGGAGGCAGCAAGTGAGTGCATTGAACCATTGAGGCTAATTATGCGAGCATCACTGGACCCCGGGATTAATTCCATTGGATTGGAAAAGTGCCAATGTGTCTCCAATACATAAGGGTGGTTTGAAGAATGAAGTGGGAAATTACTGGCCGGTTAGTCTAACCTCTCAGTGGTAGGGAAAATCATGGAGACAATGATCAAAGTTGGAATTCAAAATCATTTAGATAGAAATGGAATTCTGCAGGATACTCAGCATGGTTTTATTAAGGGAAAATCATGTTTAACCAATCTGGTTAGCTATTTTGATAGGATCATTCAAGAGCTGGACTTTTTGAATAATTTTGACTTTATTTATTTGGATTTCAGCAAAGCATTTGACTCAGTCCCACATGAGCAGTTACCTTATAAACTGGAACAGGTTGGAATCACAGGGAAAATCCTTAGATGGATAGCTGGATGGCTTCAGGGCAGGAGGCAGAGGGTTGTGATAAATGGTTATTCCTCAGATTGGGTTGATGTAAGTTTCATAAATGACATCGGTGAAGGGAAAGAGGGCGTAACGTCTAAATTTCCAGATGATGTAAAGATTGGTAGAGTAGTTGATGATCGCCGCGAAACAGAGCTTCTTCAGAATGACCTAGATAGATTTTAGGGATGGTCAGAAAAATGACAGCTATGCTTTAATCCAGCAAAGTGTAAAGTAATGCACCTGGGAAACAGTAACCCCAAAATAACTTATACACTTGGTGGAGTTGAACTAAAGCTGGTAGTAGAGGAAAGGGACTTGTGTGATATGATACAGTCAGATGTGAAGTTCTCCAAGCATTGTAGAGAGATTGCAAGGAGGCCCATTGTGTACTATCGATGATTTATTTAACAATCGCTAGTAGAGATAAGGATGTCATAATCCTATTATATAAGGCTGTTGTTAGACCACACTTGGAATACTGTGTTCAGGTATGGAGACCGCACCTAAAGAAAGACATTGTGCTTCTTGAAAGGGTCCAGAGACGGTAACTCACCTAAAGAAAGACATTGTGCTTCTTGAAAGGGTCCAGAGACGGTAACTCACCTGGTGAGATCGGCAAAAGGGCATCCATATGAGGAAAGACTTTGAATATGTGGGTTGCACAGCTTGGAAACTAGGCACCTTAGAGGAGGCTTGATTGAGGTGCTTAAGGCTCTGAGAGGCATAAGCACAATGAATGAGGACGAAAATTTCATGGTTATAAATGATTCTAGAACAAGGGGCCATAATTTCAAGTTACGGAGAGAGACTGGATTGCAGGAAGTTTTATTTTAGCCTATGAGTTATAAATTACTGGAATAAGTTGCCTACATGGGTGGTAGAGGCTGACAGTTTGGGGAAATTCAAAGGTCAGCCAGATAATTACCTACGGGAGGAGGGAAACGCTTAGGTTGTCCATTTACTTTTCTCTTATTTATTAATTATTTTATTTTTATACATCTTATTCCATATTCTTTGTGCTTGCTACTTTTCTGTATTTTTATTTCTTGTGAGCCATTAGTTTATCGAATGCAAAATCGAGATGCTCCTTTTCTGCTGTAAAACACTATTTACCGCTGCTTTGCAAGCTAGTTATTCCTTTCTATCCTGGGATGTACTGCTTCATGTGTTTAATACCTACTCCCCATTATACATTCATAATTTTAATTTAATTTATTTAAATTAAATTAAATTTAACTTAATTTAATCTAATTTTGACAATTTCTTTAACTTAGTTTCAAACTTGTGACACGTGGGGTAACTAGTATAATTTAATTTTGATTATTTCCTTAACCTTTTCCGATTTCTTACACATGAGGTCACTAGCATATACCATATATAATTTAGATCAGAATTATTTGAAACTTTTTATTACTCTCCACTGCAGTACAGACCTTGTCTCCAGTCCTATACCTACTTAACCTCAGTAAGTTATCCTACTTCATTTTAATCTTTACATTCTGCCTCTGTTGGGTCAGCCATGAAATATACATAAACCTTATAATTTAAATTTTAACCCTTAATATTCAATACTAGCATTTCATATGTACCATGTGATACCAAATAAGAGAAATAATTTAGAAAGTACCAATTAATTAAAATTTAGCAGTGCTCACTTTACAGCACTAGGTCCAAATTATGTAATATATCATTAAAAGCAGAGACTAAACTAACTACAACACTGGACCAACAAAACTAAATAAAATAAAAGAGACTGATCATTATGCCCCATCTCAACAGAGGGCCACAAGGACAATAATGGTCAGGGAATCACTGCATTTCGAACATTAGACAAATCCATGCATAGATGAACCAATGCACTGATCGATCTGCAAATGCATTTGCGGATTGATTATATGTTTAATTCTTTCTTAAATTGTCATGTCTAATTTTTTCTTAAATTTATTCAAAATACCCACAACTTCCACAACACCAGGTTATAATTTGTTTCAGCAATTAATTACTCTGTGGCTGAAAGCCAATTTTCACAACATATCTGTCCTAGAGCAATCCTTTTTCAATTTAATTTTATGTCCCCTTGTGTATATTATCTGCAAAAAAAAAAAGTTAAAATACAATTATCATTAAGTTTACTTAATCCATTTAAAGGCTCAAACACTTCAGTTAGATCTTGCAAATGCCTAGTTTTCATGCAGTGCAATTTTCAAAACCAGTCTTGTGGGAAGATTACCACTTTGACTTAGCATTAGCAAAGGCACATAATGCAAGAAAGCAAGCTTATATAGCATCACCAAAAAAAAAAAAAAAAAAAAAACACACCCTTCTCATTTCACCCATCCACTCGCTTCAAATGTTTGTCTAGTTCTGCCTTGAATCTTTTTAAGCTATCAACTTCTACAACAACAGATGGAGGTTTGTTCCAACAATCAACCACCCACTGGCTAATGGAAAACTTCTGCACATCTATCCTACAACTGTTCTGAGCAAGAGGAAGAATTCCATCAGCATTGCGCATGCTCAAACCATTCAAGGCTTTATACACCTCAATCAAGGTCACCTTGTAGGTGCCTAGTCTCCAGATGCTGTAATTTGCAAAACTTAAGGCTTTCTTCGTAAGCGCAACCCTTTGTTCCATTCACTAATCTTGTTGCCTTCTGTGTACTCGTTCCAACAGCTCTACATTCTTCTTAAAATGAGGTCTCCAGACCTGTATACAGTACTCAAGGTGTGGCCTGACCATTGCCTTATACAAGGGGATAATTCCTGCTTGAAAAATTCCTGTATATCATTGACAAGACACTATGAGCTACTCTTGCAGACCGTCTGCACTGCTGAAAACTTCATATCTGACTAATCTGGTTGTTCTTCTCAGCACCTGTTATAAGAGATCCAAATCATTTCTAAAAATGAGCCTTCCAGCCCTGTATAAACATGTCTGGAAACCTGAAGAGGTAGCTTAACCCTTGCCTTATACAATGGAATAATCATCTCCATGACACTGCTAGCAAAGTTCTTGTATATCATTGAGAATCCCATGAGCTGTTATATCAGGTCCATTTGCATTGCTCAGAAAACTTCATGTTGGGCTGTACAGTTACCCCTAGGTCTCTTTCATTCTACACCACCTTGAATGTGAAACCACCTAATTGCTATGTTATTCTGAGATTACTGCTGCCCGTATGTAAAGTACCTTATATTTACGAATGTTAAACCTCATTTGCCATTTCTCAGCCCAGCTGTTTAATTTATTTAGGTTTTGATGCACCAGTACAATTTGATTCCTGTCAGTAACCACTCTGCCAATCTCTATATTATTTGCAAACTTTTACAATAAGTTTGATATCCCTTTGTTAATAACTTCTATTATTAATAAAAGTTATTTGATATCCCTTTGTTAATAACTTCTATTATTAATAAAAGTTATTTGATATCCCTTTGTTAATAACTTCTATTATTAATAGAAGTTATTTGATATCTTTTGTTAATGAACATCTAACAGACACCTGGCAAGAAAGATGGCAGACATCAACTAAAGGCACTGTCACCAAAAGATTCCTCCCTGATGTCAGGGCCTCCTACCCCCCTCACACCTGTCTGGTTTTCACCAGGACTCTATGCTACCTACCTCCTCACTGGACATGGCTCCTTCCAGAAAAAACTACATGACTTCAGAATTTCAGACTCACCCCGCTGCCACTGTGGAGAGGATCAGATGTGGGAGCACCTTGCCCACAGCTGTGAAATCTACGAGGACTTCAGGAGGATCCTAATAACGAAACTACGCTTCAACTACCAAAATCAAGAACACCTCACCCTACAGAATGAAGAAACTTACCGAGCTCTGACTCAATTTGCAATGGACCTATTTACCAGGCAGAAAGCGCTACCACCACCTTAGTATCCAAATCAATAGGTCATAACAACTATGACTGCCAATTTTTGCTACGCATCATTGAGCCATGGATGCTAACGCCTTGGACCAACTTGCACAAGACTTGACCAGCAGTGCAATCACAGACAGGGTCCACACATACCTTGACAAATTCCTCATCATTGATTCCTGGACCAACTTCTCTCGACTAGATGTGACACATCTCATCAAGAAGAGGCCTACCATCGATCTCTGGACTTGACCATCAATCTTGGACTACTGGTTTTGACCACCCCCCCACTATTCCTTATCATGGACTACTGGACCAGCCTTCAGTCTGGATGCAACACAGACTCACCAAATGGAGACCCAATGACGACACCGGAACTAGACCTTACCGAACATGACCCATCCACCATAGCAGCACTCACACTGCTGGATTTCCAGCAAGTTGTCGGCTCCAACTGACTGGCCGTGCTAGCTGTACCTACCCCGAACTTGCGGGGTATATCTCTCTCTCATTTTTTTTTTTCCCGGCTTCTTTCTTCTGTTTCCTACCATCCGTTCTTTTATGCTTCCCCCCCCCCCCTTATTTTTCTCTTACAAAATGATTTTTTTTTTTTTTTTTGTGGGGAGGTGGTTTTCGTCCACCCGCCACCCCACTCTTCTCTCTGGTGAGGCACTGGCCATGCCACACTGTCATCAGGGGCCATCTTCCCTGTTGGCCCCTTTCTTCTGTTTCCTACCCTCCAGTCTTCTGCCTTCCTCCCTTACTTTTCTCTTGCACAACATTTTTTTATATATATATGTGTGTGTGTGTGTGTGTGTGTGTGTGTGTGTGTGTGTGTGTGTGTCTGTGTGTATACACACATGCCCCACAGGTCTAAATCTAAAAACATCAAAATTACTGCCTGACCTATTTGGCCCTAGAACAAGTTATCAGCGAACAACCCTACGCTCTGTTAAAATTACAACCGTTGCTCAAGAAACAGGATCATCTCATTCTCAAATCTAGTCCTAGCCACTGAAATCCCAGGAAAGTAGGTGGCAGGACCTGCCAGAGTACTCTAGCTGCAGTGGTACACCCGGTCAGCCTCCCCGTGGCATGGTGTGGTAACGTCGGGTCCCACTAGGGGCTCGGCGGCTAATAGACCAGAGGAACAAAGAGCACAACACAATATACAGCACGTGACCCCCCACACACTTCAAATCTCTGGCCTCGATACAATGTACACCCGCGGAGATGGGAGAAATCCCAGGAGTCGTTAGACACTAACATACCTTATACCTTATCCCTTTGTTAATAACCACTAATGTTATTAATGGAGTCCTTCAGGATTGAGCATTAGGGTCCTTAGTGTTTACTAAGGGCCCTAATGCTCAATCCTGAAGGACTCCACTAATAATATTAGTCCAAGAACACCCGAGCCCATTTTTACCAACCCTCTGTCGTCTGTCGCTCAACCATTCCTTATACTTAGCAGTAACTTGCTCCTAATGCCACACTACTCCAATTTGCATAGCAATCTTTATTGTGGAATAGTGTCAAGAGCTTTGCTAAAATAAATATCTGATATAAGAATTATTGTTTGTATCAAGTTCCTTGGTTACTGCATCAAAAGTAGCTAATCAGATTGGTCATTCTGGATCCCCCCGAAACCACCACCTTAACAAACCCATGCTATTATTTCCATATAATTTCATTCTGTTAAGATGATCTTACAATACTTTTTTAACCACTGATTGCATTATTTTCCCTGAAGCTGATTTGCAGGTCTATAATTGATCACATCACTCTTTGATCCCTCCTTTGTGAATAGGAGACACATTTGCACACCTTCAATCTGTAGGAACTTCTCTTGAAGTGAAGCATGTTCTCATAATTATTGTCAAGGGTTTGCTTACCTTTTTTGCTGCTGCTTTTAATATAACTGAATAGATGTCATTAGCTGCAGGTGTTATTTATTTTTAGCTTCAGCAATTTCTTTTCCATTTTCTTCTCTTATAACAAAATCATTTAGCTCCTATTTATAACATGGTATACTTCTGGTGTTGTTATCCTTAGAAACGTCTTCATGTAAATGTAGATGTTTCTCCAACCCAAGCACGGTACTAAGTACTATAGGTTCTAATACCTCTCGTGTTTGGGGTTCACATAAAAAAAAAAATGTAGATGTGGAATATTTATTTAGTTTGTTGGCAGAAATGAAAAGGATCATCAATAGTTTTTCCATTGATATACTGGTGGGTCAGTGTTGTTTATTCCTTTCCTTCTAGTGTTAACATAATCTAGGAATTCTTTGTTGCTTTTATTTGCATTCTTTGCTCCGGTGGGCTGGAGGCCAGTGTGATTTTGGCCATAAATGCTAGTATGAGGCTGCTACAAATTTTCCTGGGTAAAAATTTTTGACCCAGTCTGCCTCTATCTATCGATATTGCTTTTCTTTTTCTCACTGAATCTGTAGTGTCTTCACCAGGATGCTTACTCCTCACACTTTTTAAGAATTTTACTCATTTTTAGGGAATAAAGCACAATTACAAAATGAGGAGGCATGCTTGATACACATAAACAAAGCAGCGCAAGTGTAGCAACTGAATAAACAACACCGTAAAGGCAGAGACACACTATTAACACCTCACTAGCTCACATTTTACTAAAGCACATTTCTGGGGGTTACTACCATAAAATAATAAAAACAATTTCCAGTTGCATTTCTGCTAGTGGAATCTGTTATAATCTGGTAGTAAACTCGATCTAATTGCATTTGCGATAATACCGATAGCTGGAATTTTACATTATTATGAAATGTGTTTCCCCTTCACTGATATGAAAAGCAAATACATTTTCAGAATCTTCTCTTCATTCCTATAGTGTTGCGTTTAGTTGGGATGATTCCATGTTCGACTGCCATTTCTTGTAAACACAAAGGCAAATTGGCATAAGCAAATTCGGTTCGTGTTATATACGTTATGTTCCCCTATTTATAAATCGTGTATGATTGAATTCGTGAAGTGTAAACAAGTGTTATACGAGGACTGACTGTATGTCCCATACCACTGTATTATGGTCACTGCCACATAGTTCCTTTATCTGGAAATTTTTAATGTTCATATGATGAGTCACTGCTGATTATCAGATCAAGGGTATTGCTTTCTATTGTTGCCTTTCTAACATGCTGCTGTAGAAAACAGTCATCCATTAAATCAAGAAAATTTCTGCTCCCATGTGTGCATGACCAACCCACAAGTTCCCATCAGTATTGACCAGTTATGAACTGCTCTTTTGGAGATTGCAAATTGTTACTACTAGGACTGTTAAATGCACATTAATAGCATGAGTTCATTGTAAGTGCAGCAATTAATTTGAATTTTTCAGAAATTACACGTTACCAGTGAGTTCACATGTTATAATGTAATATTCTTCTATGTCAAATATCATTGACCTCAATTCGATGAATTATTTATGAACCTATTGCACTTTTGTCATCGATACGTTAAGTTTAAATCATTGGTGTATTTTTTATTGGCTGTGGTCTTAATCATTACAGTGACCACTGAAATACTTTAGCTAAATCTAATTTCCATATTACAAAATTTTGTCCAGTATAATTTCAATTTTCTCTGTTTCCAAAGATTTGGCTGAACCTGTTTTAAGTGATTTTAATCTACAAATTCCAATGTTCTTTATGATTGTCATTATGATATTAAAAAAATCTGTGTTATATTTCTCTTTAATACTTATGCAAATATTAGAAAAGAATTTGTTCTCCTAAAGTTAATATTATTCTAAAATATCTTTTTTCCCACTCTTCCTTTATATTTTTAGTTTCTATTTATCTCAATGCAGCTAGCACTGGTTGACGTTTTGGTGAAAAGTTACGTTTAACACTAATTTGAGGCTAATGGCATTAAGCTGAAGTTACAGTGCAATGTATTGTGCTAGCGAAAACAATGTAGATTAAGTTTTATTAGTGAACTAAAAGAAATTATATAAGCAAGATCTACAACAAGATTGAGTAAGATACAAAATTTTACCTGCAACGAGGTTAAACCTGCATTAGGTACAGGTAAACCTCGTATTTGCTAGCAGCGTATGACACGTTTATTAGGTTCCTGTAAAATGTCATGTTGTTCGAAACCATGTTATACGGGACAAAGAAAAAGTACAAAAAGGGGGGAGGGTTACGCTCCAAAAAGCTAACAAAAATACACTATTTCATTAACAAAACTAACAGAAATACACTATTTCGTTAAAAAAATAACAAAAATACACCATTCTAGATTTCGTGTATCATCTGCTCTCTTTAAAAAATCAGTAATTCTGGCTTGTTTGCTTGATAAATCTTTGTGAATTTCTTCGTATGGAACTAAGCATTTTTGAAGCTCCCTTTTGAACTTTGGGCTTCTTTCATTCAAGAATCTGCATTCAAAAAATAAAATTCTAATTTTTTAGTATGAAATTTGGAAGTTTAGAATTTTTACCTGTGATATCATCATCTGAATTGATTTGATTTTACCTCCGATGCCAGTATATCAGTATAGCATACTGATATATCGATATATCAGTATGCTATACTGATATCCAGGACAGAACAATCGATGCTGTTTTTAAATGGTATGAAGAAACAACCAAATTAGTGATTTTAAATTAAATAAAATTTCTATATGCTTTACTGCATTCAATTTTTGATGCATGAGGATCATTCGTTTTCCACCACTGAGTACCCTCTGCTAAGGTGTGGACATATTTTCAACTTAAATGTTGTATACTTCACCTTAATGCTGAACACTTGGATTCAGTTTTCAGTAGGGGCAGAATGTGATTCCTATGGTTGAAAATTAAATGAAATTCTATTTTCCGAATTTTTATTTTATTTCACCTGCTGCATTTAATCTTTTCCTGCATTCGTATAGTAACTTATCTTCCCCTGAAAGGCGCCTCTGTAGCCAGGTGGGAAGGAGCAGCAGTGCGTAGCACACGTTTCTTGATTAGACCGGGGTTCCAGCCTGTCACCACCAAATATGGAGGATGCGGAAAGGTCAGGGAATGACCACCGCATTTCCCGGAGCAATATGGCCTTAGTTGCTAATGCTCCTAAAAACCAAATAACGAACAAACAAACTTCCCCTGAATTCCAGAATAACTTATTGACTGTGTGATACTACACTCAGGGTAGTGGAAAATGAAAGAAGCCCGGGGTAATTGTGCAGTTAGATATGAAATTCTCTGAGTAGTGCAGACATGCTGCTAGGACAGCCCATGGGGTTTTGTCAATGATATACAGAAACTTTGCTAGCAGCGATGAGGAGGTGGTTATCCCTTTGTACTATGGTTAGATCACATCCTCAGTATTGTACACAGGTATGGAGGCCTCACTTTAGGAAGGTTATAGATCTGCTGAAACAGGTGCAGAGAAGGACAACCAGATTGGTGAAGGGAACAAATGGTTGCTCTTACCTAGAAAGGCTTCAGTTCTGCAAATTGTAATGTCTGGAGACTAGACACCTGTAGGGGTGATCTGATCGAGGTGTTTAAGCTTTTAATGGATTGAGTAAGCTGAATGTGAACGGCATTCTTCCTCTTGCTGAGGCTACACACATGAGGGGGTATAAATTTAAGTTGAGGAAGGATAGTTGCAGTAATTCAAATAGCAGAAGACTACTGTAGAGTAGTCTTCTGCTATTTGAATTATACAAGGAACAAGGGAATGATGCCAGCAGTGGGGGTGATGGATTGCAAATTAGCAACACATACAACATACCCGATATTCTTCCTAATGAGGTAGAACATGAATTGAAGAAAATGAAAAATCAGAAAGCCCCAGGGGAAGATGAAGTTACTGTAGAGTTGTTAAAATTGGAAGAGACAACACAAAAACTGGCAAGGCTATTCACAAACTGCATTAGAAAAGGTGTGACGCCTAAGCAGTGGAATAATGCAATCATAGTTTTGCTGCATAAGAAAGGAGATAAATCAGAAATTGGAAATTATAGACCAATTAGCTTGTTATCCCACATCTACAAGTTGTTCACAAGGGTCATTACTAACAGATTAGAAAGAATACTTGATGAGAATCAACCAAAAGAGCAAGCTGGCTTTAGGAAATGATTCTCAACTATGTATCACCTTCACATAATATCCCAGCTAATGGAGAAAGCAAATGAATATAAAACACCATTATGCCTGGCATTTGTGTATTATGAAAAAGGCATTTGATGACTCCATACAGCATAAGGCAATGTTTCGGGCACTGGATAGAGACAAGGCATAGATACCTCACATATTATGATTTTGAAGAAAATATATGAGAATGCTACCTCCTTTATTAGACTAGACAAAGACAGTTTAAGACAATTTAAAATCGAGAAAGGAGTTCGACAGGAGACACAATATCTCCGAAGCTGTTTACTGCTGACCTTGAGGAAGCTTTCAGAAGATTAGACTGGTTGCAGAAAGGAGTCAATGTGAATGGAGAGTACCTAAACCATTTACGATTTGCAGATGACATTGTGGTCATAAGCCACGATCCCAAAGAATCACAGGAAAATCTTAATCAGTTATGCACAGTTAGTAAGGATTTTGGACTAAAGATGGATATGGCTAAAACAAAAGTAATGATTGAAGGAGCAGTAATTGAAAATGTGGATTCATATACTTATCTGGGACATGTTATTAGCTGTAATAATGATAAATGGCTGGAAGTCAAGAGAAGAATAAATTTTGGATGTATAGCATTCAGGAAATATGGTCACATACTGAAGAGCAATATCCCAGTTTGTCTGAAACGTAAAATAATGAACCAATGTATACTCCCCACCATGACTTATGGAAGAGAAGCTGAGAACTACACAGCGAAGAATGGAACGAATTATATTGGGAATCAGACTGTTAGATAAAAAGAGAAACACATGGATTAGGCAGCAAACTCAAGTAAAGGACATTCTTATCAAAACTAAAGAACTAAAATGGTCTTGGGCAGGACACATAGCTCGAAGACATGATGACAGATGGACTAAGAAAATAACAGAATGGTACCCAATAGAAGCTAGAAGAAAACCTGGAACACAATGGCGGAGATGGATAGATGAAATTCATGAGTTCATTGGTAGTACGAACTCATGAATTTCATCTATCTATTGCACAAAACAGAAGGAAATGGAAAGTTGCTGAAGAGGCCTTCATCCTGCAGTGGATTGAAAATAGCTGATGATGATGATGGTTGCAGTATACATGTTCAGAAGTTTGCTTCAGCCAGCGGGTGGTTGATTGTTGGAACACACTTCCATCTGTCGTTGTGTAAGTTGATAATGCAATTTTTTTCTCATAAATTTGTACAAATCTTTGCCAGTACTTCTGATGATGAATTCTAGCATGAATAATAACCCTGGTTTACAGTGTATCTGGGATTTGAGTAAAAGTATGTGGCAGTTATTTATGCATGTTTACTTGATTATTAAACCAAAATTTACTGATTATTAATCCGTTTTGTTTCTATCACAAAGATTTTTCACAATTCATTAACAAAATATCACCTAGGTATTATACGCAAATGTGTACATAGCTATAGTTTCTGCAATGGTTTACAAGTTTTAAACTCCTGTATTCATAATCAGTATCAAATATTTGCCTTAGATACAACAGATTGTGTATGTTTAACCCGTAACCACACACACACACACACACACACACACACACACACTCACTCACACACATAGCATGGTAGCCGACCTTGACCCAGGAAGGTAGAGGGGCCCCCAGCTCGCTCTTCCAGCCCATCTGTGATTCCCAGATTTTTATTTTCCGGGTGGAGTCTGGGAGACTCCTGTGTGTAGTTACGGGTTAAACTTGTCTGAGCATGCACTCACTTGTTTGTACAGTTCACTCAACCACAGAGCCTATATAAGTGGCACATCCCTTATGCACCCCTGTAAAAACCATTTTGAGCTCTCATTGTGTGTTAGTTTTCTTTTAGTATGGCAACCAAAAAGTGTATAAAGTCCCGACATATTTTGTTACATATGTGGTTGTTTTGTTCCTGTAAAGCAGAGGCGAAATATTACCGATATTTTAAAAAAATTGTATTATGTATACTTTGGCATAAAACTAGGCGATCGGGATAAATTGTGGGCACCGCATAAAGTATGCCATACATGTGTTGAACATCTTATAAAATGGAGTCAAGAAAAAAAGGTGTGCTTGCCATTTGCTATTCCTATGGTGTGGCACGAGCCAGTAAGCCATGCCAAATGTTACTTTTGTGTATGTGATGTTAAAGGTTACAATTCAAAAAATAAAAAGGACATCAAATATCCAGCTCTGCCATCAGCCATAAGACCAGTTCTGCATGGACCTGATCTGCCTGTAAAACCTCCAACAGAAACTTTGGAGTCCACATCTTCTTCCATTGAAGCAGAAGCTAAAGAGGTTAGTGAAGAGGAACGTTATCAACCAGAATTTATTTTAACACCATAGCAATTCACACAAGTCGAACTGAATGATTTAGTAAGTGACTTAGGTCTTCCAAAGTATGCTGCTGAAATTCTGGGATCCAGACTTCAAGTGAAGAACTTACTAGCTCCAGGTACATCATTTTCCTGGTACAGAAATCGAGAATGGGAGTTTATACAGTATTTTTCACAAGAAGGTCCTCTTGTATATTGCAGTGATATTGCTGGTTTAATAAGTGCCTTCGGAGCTCCATCATATGTTCCTAGAGGTGCCTCCGTAGTCAGGTGGGCAGGAGCATCAGTGCGTAGCTCACACTTTTTGATTAGACGGGGATTCGAGCCCGTGACCACCAAATATGGAGGATGCGGAAAGGTCATGGAATGACCATCGCATATCCCCAGAGCAATATGGCCTCAGTTGCTAATGCTCCTAAAACCCAAATAACAACAATATATGTTTCTCGTGAATGGAGACTATTTATAGACTCTTCTAAGACTAGTTTAAAAGGTGTTCTCTTGTATAATGGAGATAAGTACCCATCTGTGCCAGTTGCACAGATGGGTCATTCAATCTACTTAAAAGAAACTTATGACAATCTAAAGTTGCTTCTGGAGAAAATTAAATATCAAGATCACAAATGGCAACTATGTGGAGACTTAAAAGTGTTATGTATTTTGTTGGGGCAACAGGGTGGGTACACTCAAATGCCATGCTTTATTTGTGAATGGGATAGCAGAGTTAAAGCGCTGCATTGGACAAAGAAGCAATGGCCTTGGAGGCACAATATTACACCAGTGTCAAAAAATATTGTGCATGAAAGTTTGGTGAAGCCAGATAAAATACTTTTACCTCCACTGTTTATCAAGTTAGGCATAATGAAGCAATTTGTTAAAGCATTGAATAAGGAGGTAACTGCTTTAAATATCTTTGCAGTAAATTTCCTGTTTTATCTGATGCAAAACTTAAGGGCGATATCTTCATTGGTCCCCAAATTAGAAAATTGATTTTAGACAGTCAATTTGAAACTACTATGACTGATGTTGAAAGGGAAGCCTGGATTGCTTTTAAAAGTGTAAGGAAAAGTTTCTATGAAATCATAAATCACAGGATTATGAGAAAATTGTTCAAAATATGCTCAAAGCTTCACAATTTGCAATATGAACATCAAAATTCACTTCTTGCATGCCCATCTTGATTTTTTTCCCCTGAAAATCTTGCACAGATAAGTGAAGAACAAGGGGAGAGATTCCATCAGGACATAAAGGAAGTGGAGCAGAGGTACCAGGGAAGGTGGAATACAAGCATGATGGCTGACTACTGCTGGTGTTTAAAAAGAGAGAAACCTGGCACTGTACGTAAAAGAAAAACGATTAAATGTTCTTTTCAAACAAAGAGACAAAGGTCTGATTAATGAAAGTTTCAGAATTTTCATTAATACTTGTTAGTATTTACGTATTTTTTGATATATGAAAATATAATCCAACAATTTGTCATTACTAAATACAATAAAGTTATATACTTTCGTAAAAAACAATACTTTTTTTATTTCTTAAATTGTGATGTATCTGGATGTGATAGAAAAAAATCTAAGTCATATTTGAAATCACAGCAACATATTTTGGCAGTAGGACCTATTGAAATTCAAACCTCAGTGAACAAACTTAAATTTGTAAACTAGTGTAATTTAAGTCATCACACAATGAGAGGTTTTGTAGAAATCTTCACTTCTTACAAATTAAATGTGGGAATTAATGCCAAAGGTTTATGAAAATTAAAAAAAAAAAAAAAGTTTAAGCTTAATGGATTAATACAACAGCTGAATCTCTAAACTGTAATTTCAACTTTTGTTTTATATAAGTGCTTCTTAATTACGTTATACAAATTGTTTGCAATGTCTTTACAATATTTACTATATTCCAGTATAATGATATTGGCTTTGCATCCTTTTCTCTGATACCAAAAGTGACATCTCAAAACTTTAACATTGTTTTTCTATAAATGTACCCCATGGTTTTTAAAAACTCCCAAGGACATTTTCAGTTCCTTTAGTTGTTAAGTATCTATTTTAGAATTTATAACTATTAGTTATGGTCATCCTGTATAATATGTATTGCACATGAATTGATGATATACAATATTTTAGTATACAGTATTTTATTTTTATATGAAGACTGAAACAGGTATAAAGAGATAATAATTATATATTTAACTTTATCCAGAAAACTCTTTAAAATCTGGCACCCTTGGGAATTGAGATGCCATATTTTAAAATTTTCTGGATTATAGAGAGGCAGGGCTCCCTCCAAACAAAAGCTCAAAAATTATGCGAGGTTTACCAAAATTCTCTGAGTTAGAGCGACACTGTATTATATAAGTATCATGTTGTGTGAGGATTACCACAATTTATCAATCGTGTTAGAGTAAAACTGTGTTGTAGAAGTACCGTGTTATACGAGGGTTGCCTGTAGTTTAACTACTATTCAAGTTGTACATAACATTTGGACACACACACACACACACACACACACACACACACACACACACACACACACACACACACACACACACACACACACACACACACACACACACACACAGGGTGTCTCAAAAATACACGGCATAACTTCGGAAATCAGTTCCTCATATGTAGACAATAAAAATATTTTATATCAACATAGTTCCGAAAATGCTTGGTTTCCGAATTTTGAAGGTCTGTCTATGACACATAACTGGTCACATCACCTTATAGTAATTGTTCAAAATGTCCACCTTCTGCCTGAATACAGGCCTCACATTGATGTCTTATGGACTTGCGAAGACGATGCCAAATTCCTGGCATGTTTCGTATTATGTCACAATCTGCCACAATTCGATTTCAGAGAGTTTCCACATCAGCTACTGGAGTCGAATACACCAATGACTTTAAATGGTCCCACAAGAAGAAATCTAGTGGGTTTAAATCAGTTGAACATGGAGGCCAGGCAGTTGGTCCACCCCCCCCTACTTCAGGAGTCGTAGATTTTGGTCATCCTCTGTCGGCAGCACGAGGTGTAAAGGTCCCATGTTCACAAAGGCGGCGATGGATACCTTCAGACGTTTTCTTGTCTGGACATCTTTGCTCTGGGAACCTTTCATGGTACAAATGACGAGCCTCCAGAACATTGCCATCCACCAAACCGTACATAAAGTGCATATCCACTTGCTCCTGATTTGAGTACATGGTTGGAATGGCAAACCATCAGATTCTGTCAGTACCTTGTGATGAAGGAAATCTACCTGTGGGAGATAAGACATTCTGGTTAATAACTCGGAAACCAAGGATTTCTGGAACTATGTTGATATAAAATATTTTTATTGTGTATATATGAGGAACTCATTCCTGAAGTTATGCCGTGTATTTTTGAGACACCCTGTGTGTGTGTGTGTGTGTAAGGCAAAAGCTTAACAGAAATCCAAATAAAATTTAGCCGTAAAAGTTCATATTATAATTCAAAGAGAACTTTTGCATCTGCTTTTTTATTCAAATTAGAATATAGCATTATTATTCCTTAAAAAAAACAAACAAGCAAACTAGATTATTTAATCTTTGATAAGCATTGGGGGGAAAAAATCCAACTGTGAAACAGGTTCTGGTTATTGCTTCAGACCTCATCCCATGCAAGTTTGGAAGTGAATTCTTGCTAAGAATCAAAAGATTTTAGTAATTGTAGTTATAAGTAGAAATAAGCTAAGCTAAGTGTTTTGGTATTGTTGTCTTTTTTCCCTTCTAATGTAGAAAACTGAATTGAATGGGTATATTTCAAAATATGCATATATTTCAAAATCTTTGAAATATGTGCATATTAAAATATTGAACTTTTTTTTTTTTTTTGGCATTTCAGTATGGTCATCTGTATGTTATCTATGATTTCTGTATGGTCATCAGCTTAAGGATATTTAAAATGCATTATTTTAATAGATAAAAATACTTAATAATTATTTTTTTCTCATTAGTCTCAGCTCTTCCAAGTATTTCATTCTATTCTGGTAAACACTGGAAGCAGAGATGCAGCACTGAGTTATATTACTACTGTACTTTGTGCTAACGAGAAGCGGTCTCAACTTCAGGTAAGATTGAATTAACAAAAGAAAATTAAAAAAGTAATAATAAAAATAAATGTGTGTGTGTGTGTGTGTGTGTGTCAAATTACAGAAACTACATTAACTTGATATTAGATAACTTGAAGGCAGTAGCAAGTCCTTACCTACTATTGTCTTAAATCCCCCATTACTCCCTGCAAGTAGCAGTGTCAAAAAAGACTGCAAGGTGCAGTCTTTTTTTTCTTTCCATTTCAAAAATATAAAACAGTTTTGCTCGATAAATCTTTGTGAACCTCCTGTTTGGAACTACAAAAGTTGCCACATCACACAGACATTTCAATATATTATTTTTTTTAAATTTTCTTTTTCCTCAAAAATTCTGCCCCCCCCCCCCCCCAATTTAACCTTAAGATTGAGGAAACAGTATTTCTAAAAAAAATAGAGAAATTTCTTAATATGGCATTTCTCTAGTTCTTCCTTGAATTTATTCAAATTATCCACTTCAACAACAATAGACAAAGTATGTTTTAACAATCAACCAGCCGCTGGCTGAAGGCAAACTTCTACTCATCTACCTTGTAACCATCCTTCCCAAATTTGAATTTATGCCCTCCATGCGTGTGTAGTCTCAGCAAGAGGAAGAATGCCATCAGCATTTAGCTTACTCAATCCATTCAAGGCCTTAAATACCTAAATGAGATCTTCCTGTACATGTCTAGTTTCCACATGTTGCAATTTGCAGAACTGGAGCCTTTTGCGATAAGAGCACCCTTTTTTTTCCCTTCAACAATCTGATTGCCCTTCTCTGCACCCATTCCAGTAGATCTACATCCTTTCTAAAGTGAGGCATCCCGACGTGTGTGTGTGTGTGTGGTATATATACAGTCCTTTTTTTTGGGATGATACACAATGGTTTGGGATGATACACAATGGTTTGGATAATAAAGGTGCCTGTATGCTGGCACCTTTATTAACCGTATTCCTGTGACATTTGGATGCTGTACACTTCGAAATTTGTAATATTCCGTAAATTTTTTCACGTGTTTACCTACTTTTCAAATAAGCTTAGTTATTTAACTAAATTTGCATTTTTCACTGTCTATTGTTAAGATATTTTCTATATAAAACTTTATAACCATTTTTAGAATTTTAAATTACTCAGTTGGACTTCTGTTTAACAAACTCCTTTTATAGCAAATTTTTTCTGAATTCCCCTTGGAAATTACATTTAAAATAGTTTCCGTTGAGCGAAGAAAATTTTCATATAACGAACTGCTTAGGAGAGACTTAACTGGGTACACACTGTTCTCACTTCTGGCCTTCAGGCAACTTAGGAAATTAGTGCTGTTGCTAAGCAAGAATTGAGAGAGCTAACGGGATTACCATTCTACAACTTAGGGGGACCTGGTAAAACCTATCCAACCACCTTTCCCACATACGGAGAAGTCGCGCTGGTCAACAGTGAGCAGATCAAGTGATATTTCCAGTGGGCTCTGGTTCACCTTCTACTGCAGTGGCGTCCAACCTTTTCCCGTACAGGGGCCATATTCAAAGTTAGAATTTTTTGGGGACCGTGCTGAGTGATTCAAGAAAAATTAGTGCGTTACATTTTCTATATCTTGTTACATGTAAAAGGAAGTTTCCGTTTTCATGTTATTGTTTTTAATTTTCAGGCTATATATAAAAAAATGCAAATTCCCAATACTTTTATGTGTAACAAATCTATGTCACTAATTTATATTTTAGATTTTATTAAAATCATAAAAATATGATTTTATTTTATTAAAAAAAATACCTTACTTTTGCCTTTAAATGCTCACTTTAGAAAATTTACAACCTGAAAGGATCACTTGCTTAAGATGAATATAAGGTGAATAAATAAAAATAATGATGAACCTAAAATTGAAAATATTCGAAAATTTTATTAAGTACAATACAAGATTACATTTACTAAACAAAACATGTAATGAGAATTTTTTTTGATAATTAGCAAAATTTAAAATGCTGTATTCACTTTCTGTTGGGGGATGTAGGTTGGACACCACTGTGAATTAACTGTAAGAGCCCCGTTTGAGAATTAGGAGAGAGAGTGATTTAATTTTACTTCGACAAATAATCACCTGTTGTTTCGCGGAAGTGCGTTATCCACATTTTTCCGTAAATTTTTCCCATCTCTGTTTAAATGGTCATAGTAGCTGAATATCTGAATGATAATTACATTTTGGTCAGCCAAGAAAAAAAAAGAAAAAAAATTCAAATTTAAGAACTACTGACAATATTGATGACGAGAGAAGGAAAATGAGGACAATGAAGGTCCTCATTTCCTGTTAAACCCTCTAAACGTGAAATGTTGGCATTTGGCAAAAATGAAGTTAGAAAATTGTCAATTAGGCTTTAATTAAATGAAAGAGATACAATTCGTGGATTTCGAGAATACCTAATCGAGCGAGAATATGAGAATATGAATATGGAAAGAATATGAACGAGGATTTTCATAAATGAATCTGATCTCAGCCAGAGCTTCGTTGATGACAAAACCCATTTCTTCACTACTATTTCTTAAAATTTTAGGCCCACCGGTGACACTTCGATCCAGCAAATATGTCGATTCGTGGCTGCTTCGGAAACTTTATTCATCAACAGATACAAACAGTAAGAAAAGAAGTTGGCATAGTGTGTTGGATGGGAACTCAATAAAAATTTGGAATATTCTATAAAAACTTTATTAATTATGAAATTATTTTTACTTATTACTTATTTTTTACACATTTTACTTATTTTTTATATACTTCAATAATAATAAATTTATGCTTAATAAACTGTGTTAATATACTTAATTTGTTGTTCTTATTCCAAAAACATTACTACCAAAGTAATAATATCAGGAAATACATTTTTAGAGTACTGTACTTTTCATGTCCTTTTTTAATTTTTCCTGATAGCAAAGAATGAGTACCAGCACCTATTTTTTTTTTTTTTTTACAAAAAAAGCACAGTGTGTATATATATATACAAATTTGTATGTATGTATGTCTGGATGCCTCCAGATGTATACAGTATTCAAGATTAGGATTGGCCATGACCTTGTACAAAGGGATAATCATCTCTTTATCCCTGATAGCAAAGTTTCTGTATATCATTGACAAAACCCCATGAGCTGACCTGGCAGGTTGTCTGCACTGCTCAGAGTGCTTCATATCTGACTGGAAAATTACCCCCAGGTCTTTTCATTTTACAATGCCGTGAGTGTTGTACCATACAGTTGGTATGTTAATCTGAGTTTACTGCTACCCACATCCAGTTATTTGCATTTGTCAATGTTAAACATCAGCTGCCATTTCTCAGCCCATTGACCTTATTTTCAGTAGTACATCTTGATTACTGTCATTAATCACCCTGCCAACCTTTGTATCATCTGTAAACTTAGAAATTAGGCCTTATTTTCTAATTAATATCATTAATATCACTAATAAATATTGAAAACAACAATGGGCCCAGCACTGAACCCTAGGGTAATTCCACTTAACAATAGTCCACAAAGAGAAGTGCACATTCATAACCATTCTGTCTTCTCTCACTGAACCATCCCTTTATCCAGAGAAGTAACTTTCCCTTAATGCCACACTGCTCCAGTTTGTACAGCAATCATTTGTGTGCATCAGTATTAAAAGGCTTGCTGAAATCCAAGTATATGAAATCAAAATTATTTTTTGCATCTACTTCCTTGGTTACTGCATCATAGTATTCAATCAGGTTGGTCAGAAAAGACTGCCCATTAACAAATCCATGTGACTGCAGTATAATTGTTTTCTTATCCAAGTGGTCCTGCATAACTTCTTCATCCAGACTCTACATTATTTTCACTGAAGAGAATTTAAGTTAACAGGTCTGTAGTTACTCATGTCACCTTTTGATCCCCTTCATGAACTGGAGATACATTCACACACCTTCAATCTATAGGGACTTCCACTCAATCAAAGTATGCTCTCATAATTATGGTAAAGGATTTACTTACCTCCTTTGCTGCCTACCTTAATATGATTGGATAGATTCCATCCATCCTAGGTGCATTTTTTTATTTTAGGTTCAACAGTATCTTTTTCATTTTATTTTATTTTCAGTTATCACAAAATCATTTATCTCCCTGTTAGAGTTTGATGAACTTCTGATATTCCCTTCCACAAAGAATTTCTGGTGTGTGAATGTAGATGCAAAATACTTATTCACTTTGTCAGCAACCTGAGCGGGGTCATCAACAATTAATCCATTGATATCAACTGGCCCAATGTGATTCAATCCCTTCCTTGTACTATTAATATAAGCATAGAAATCTTTGGTGCTGTTCTTTGCCAGAGAATTCTTATAATCTGTCTTAACTTTCCTATCCTCCTTTGTGAATTGATTGCAGGCTAATTTATATATACCATAGGTTTCTGTATCACCTGATAAGTTACATGCATCCCATGCATTTTTCTTCTCTACCACAAGTCTCATCATTTCCTTTGACATCCATTTTGGTCTAAGCCTGGAACAGTATTTCTTAGTTAAAAAAGACTAGTAGCTTCTATGATTACTTCCCTGAATTCTATCTATATTTAGAATTTGCTGTTGGTAACATCATCAGTTGGTTCTCCCACTGCATAGAATTTAAAAATTGTCTGATACCACTGTAGTTGCCCTTACAAAAGTAAAAGCTTTTCCTTTTACCTTTGACAGTAGTGTCTTTAATTAAATTCCATGATAATATGTACATTGTTGTTAATGCCACCCAGGGGTCTTTTACTTACTGATTCTTAATGTTTGATGAATCACTCTGATAACCAGATCAAGGGTATTACTTCGCGTTGTTTCCTCTATAACTTGCTATTGTAGAAAACCAGTCATTGACTGGTTTTCTACAATAGCAAGTTATAGAGGAAACAACAACAACAAACCAAAGTCTTGCTAGTGTGTGAGTGACCAAACAAAAAATTCCAGTAAACATCAGAAAAGTTAAAATCCCTCAGTTTTAAGACATTCTGATTTACTGGCCCACTGTATTTTTCTATATAGTTGTTTGGTATAATCATCAGTCATTAGGCCTGTAGCACACTCCTACTCTCATTTTTGTTTTCTCAGTGCTAATGTCGCACACATGGCACCTCCGTAGCCAGGTGGGCAGGAGCAGCAGTGCGTAGCACACGCTTCTTGATTAGACTGGGGTTCGAGCCCGTGACCACCAAATACGGAGAATGCGGAAAGGTCAGGGAATGACCACCGCATATCCCCGGAGCAATATGGCCTTAGTTGCTAATGCTCCTAAAAACCAAATAACAAACAAACAAGCTTATGTCACACTAAACTGACTCAACATTGTTCTGGTCACCCATGTTGACTGGATGCACCATCTTAGATTTAATATGCTTCTTAACTAAGAGCATAACCTCCAGCTCCTCTCCTGTAAAGGAGAAGGAGGGTTACACTCTTATTCCTTCCTGTGTACATTGTTCTCCCCATATTCAAATTCTGCATTGTCTATGTCTGAGTGACATCATATTTCTAATATTCCTACAATGTTTGTATTTAATGACTTGATCAGTACTTTAAATTAATCAGTTTTATTTACAGTGCTCCTAGTATTAGTGTACATTTAAGTATACATGCAAATGTTCTTATTCTTAGTTATCCTAACACAGCTCATGTATTTACTAATTTCATGATGACCCAGGGCTTGATATCCTGAACACCTTGCTTTCCAGTCTGTTCATATTCCAATAGAAACAGTGCAAGAATAATTTTCACGTCTGGCTGTGACTCTAGTTAATCTATTACTTTGTGCATTCCCCCAAGCTAACAGTTTTCTAACCCACCTACCAGTGCCTCGATAGCATCAGAAAATATTCTTCCATCTTCTATTTAAATGTTGCTCATCCTTGTTAAAACAGTCTCTCCTGTTAGTAAGCACAGACAACACTGACAAAAATTCTATCCCGTGAGCCTTGCACATTCTCTCCAGAGCTGAATTGATTGACAAGGCTGTTAACACATACTTCTGCCCATTGTATCTGAGCAGAATTTCAGACACTTTCAAATTCAGTCCTAACATGTGACTTTTTCCCAACCTTGCCATGTACTTGTTAAGTAAGTAATCAGATCTCCTACTCTTAATATCATTAGTGCCCCAACACGTACAACCTCATTTTTTGTTCCCTGAAAAGATATCTGCTCTACAATGTCATCTACTTTTGTCTCTGGCAGATATTATTATTAATAACCATATATGGTGCAAGGAAGCCTGAAACTTATGCTGCACTAGCCAAAAAAAAAAAAAAAAAAAAAAATCCCACATTAACCCGAGAGAGAGAGAGAGAGAGAGAGAGAGAGAGAGAGAGAGAGAGAGAGAGAGAGAGAGAAGGGAATCACCAAGAAAGAAAGAAAGAGAAGAATGATGATATCCAGCTCAGAACCCTGGATTTGCCAAGCCCATACTCACCAGATGTGAGCCCCTGGGGTAATATTATGGTCCTGTTCAAACCTATCCTTCTTGCACAATATATTTAGTATTACTAGAGGTGCACAAATGCAAGAAAGCAAGCTTATAGAGCATCCAAAAAAAAAAAAAATAAATAAATAAATAAGTACCAGGTACATGATGATTTGCTGATAGTGTCACTGATAATGTCATAGCAGCAGCCATTAAAAATGTCTTTACTGCAGGAACTCATTATGTGTGTGTTGTGAAATAAAACATTATGAAACTGGTACAGTAAAATAAAGTATTGCTGAATTATTTTTATTGAAAAAATAATTTCAGTACAATGAATGGAATTTTTCATTGTGCTAGTGTACAATGAAATAATTCATACAAAATATATTATAATAACAGTAAAATTATTGGTCTGTGGTAACTGAAATAAGATATATAATTTCGACACTCAAATGATTTTAATTCCCGAGTGAATACTCCATCGATTGTTGTTCCATTATGTGTAGTGTTTACTAAAGTATTTGACTTAATATCTAAATTGAAGGCATCTTTCATAAATTTGCAAACCTTCTTTCCAGCCTCAGAATTTAATTCTAGATTGAAATCACCAGCAAAAACTATAGGTATACGATCCAGTGGCTTTTCCAATAATTTTGCACCTTCACTGGAATACGGTATCAAATTCTTGTTTATGAATTATATCTACCGACATCCCTGGAGTGATGTATATGGCAATTATGAAAATAGATTCACTATAGAATTTGCACAAAGATCCACAAATGTCTCCAATTTCATCTGATACCGCTGTCGCATTGCTGCTATTATGTTGTGCAAAGACCTGGTGTACTGATGATAGTTAAATGTTCACATTGATATATCACAGCACCACCACTATGAACATCCAACCTTTTAAATTGAGTCACACATTGGAATGGTTTAAGTAATATATGTTCATTATTATCCAACCAAGTTTCACTTAATATCAATATTTTGGATTGTTGTAAGATTGTGTCCGCTTCGATATCTCGAACGTGGGCTCGTAAACTTTGTACGTTACATTGACAATATAGATATACCACTTTGTATGAAATCTTGCAGTTCATCCCATAGAGGCGGTAGCTTATTATTTTTCAAGCGATCTAGTTCAGCACGAAGTTCTATATTACTAGTAGCTTTGCCATGGTGAAATGTGAAATTGTCGTGGGGATTTGTAATATATAAACCTTGTAATGAGGTCACTCGAGATAACGCCATGTATACAAGTTGCTGTTCATGATCTTTCTCATAATTATGTACAACTTTGTCGAAGATCCCTCCTTGCGATTTATGTATAGTCAAAGCACAAGCACATACTAAACGAAATTGTGTACGTCTACATGTTAATTTCCTATTGTTCTTGAATGGAATCGTAGTTGATCGTTTTATAATAGGTACAGATTGGCTAGATAAATGTTTATAACAAGATTGAAGGTTATGTCCTATTTTGGACTCGGAAAATTTCATCCATACTCGTTTAACTGTTTCATCATCCTCAGATTCGAAATATATTAAAGTACCGATTGCACTGTTTACCAATCCATTGACCACATCTATATTTGTAGTAATTATGTACGGTTTTCCTTTCAATAACGGTAGAATGTATGGAAGTCCTGCAGTTCCAGGCGCCTCCATAGCCAGGTGGGAAGGAGCAGCAGTGCATAGCACATGCTTCTTGATTAGACCGGGGTTCGAGCCCATCACCACCAAATACGGAGGATGCGGAAATGTCAGGGAATGACCACCGCATATCCCGGAGCAATATGGGCTTAGTTGCTAATGCTCCTAAAAACCAAATAACAAACAAACCTGCAGTTCCAGTCACTTTTATGAATTTTATTTCGCATACTAATTGTTCTTCAGAATGATATTCGTGGTATACAAAGGGTACTAGGAAAGTTTTGCAATACAGCTTTGTGTATTTAATTTTTTCAAAGTAATTTCCTCTACATTCAATACACCTCTCCATCCTCCGAAACCAATCTTTAAACCAGTTCTGCCAAGTTTCACTAGGGAGTAAAGCACACTCGTTGTCCCAAGCCCGTAGAAGGTCCTCATCACTGGAAAACCGCCTCCCTTTTAGCTTCATTTTCACATGCGGGGAACAGTGCAAAGTCGCAGGGAGCAAGGTCTGGACTGTAGGGAGGGTGCTCGAGAAGTTTCAGTCCTGTCGTGGTCAAATATTCGGTGCAGGCTTTGGCGCGGTTAGCTGGAGCATTATCGTGGTGGAGGTACCAGGTGTCCATTCTTGACTTTGGCCGCAGGTTCTTCATAGATCCAATGACTTTAGGCAGGCATTGTTCAGTATACCACTTAGCTGTGACTGTCTTCTGCGTGTCCAAAACGACACGTTCCACAATTCCATCGATTTGAAAAATACAGCTATCATTTTCTTCTTTACAGATCGGGATTTTCTGACAATTACGGGTGTGTCGTCATCATCAAAGACCCAAACTTTGTTTTGAGCCTTGGTCGGCAGATCGTAATAGTACAGCCAAGTCTCGTCACCTGTCACGATGTTGTTCACATACCGAGATTGTCCCTTATCAAACTTTTTTAACATCTCCCGGCACCAAGTCACACATCGTGTCACCTGCTCCTCAGTCAGTTGATGCGGCACCCAGAGAGAACAAAGTTTCTTCACGTGCAAATGATCTTGCAGAATCGAATGAATTGCTGGTGCATTTAGGCCCAAAGTATCCTCTATCTGTTGGTAGGTCACTCGCCTGTTTTCGTCAAGCATTTTCCTCACAGCAGTAACGTTTTCCTCCGTAACTGACGTTCGTGGCCTTCCCGGCCTCTCAGAATCCTCCAGAGTGAAATTTCCCCTTTGGAATTCTCTATACCACCTGAATATCGTTGTACGATGTGGACAATCATCATCTAGTGCAAGAGTAATTTCTTCTAAGCACTGGTCTATGGTTAAACCACGCACAAAATTATACCGCAAAACTGTCCTTATCTCATTTCGTGACCACGATGCCATCGCAAGCACTTTACACTCTCACTACTAATGAATAACTGAGCCCATCGACTTGGCGTGGCGGCTACTATGCATGTATGAACGTCTCAACATGCAGCAACAAGCAGCTTCCTGTGATTCATTGTTGCATCATATTGCAAAACTTTCCTAGTACCCTTTGTACATCTTATGCAACCACTTCATGGGTTTCATCTGCAACTAAAGCTTTTGTGTTATAGGCATTTACATCACTATTTCTTAAAATTAGTCAAATCCTTTGCAGACATAAATTAGTAGCATCTTCTTTGGTAACAAATCTTGATTCTATAATTTTAAGTTCATCTGGTAATAACGCTTCTCCATTGCCTATTTTTGTAAGAATTTTTGAAAATTTACTATTGGACTGTCGAACGACTTGTAGTAATTCATGAAATTGTAGTGAATGCCATAATTCTGGAGCAATCTCTAATGACTTGATTATAAATTCTTTTGATTTCAATATAGAACAAGTAATGTTAGCTGTTATTCCTACAAATTTAAATGCAATTTGAAAATTTTCTGTGGTACTCATTCGCATAATTTTCATTGCCATATATAGCAAATGTTGGGGAGTTACTCCACGACGATCAGATCTACGAATTTCACTTGATACCATCATACAGGGAGTAATTTTCAATCTATTTTTAAATTTTCGAGCATGTCCCAAATATATAGCTGGAAAAGAAAGTCCTTCTGCATGTATATCAAATATGAAACTTGTTGGAGATGATTTCTCACCCAGTGCTATACATAAATAAATATTTATGTATAGCACTGGGTCAGAAATCATCTCTAACAAATCTTCTGACCATAGAAATGTTTGTTGTTGAATTAACAATAGTTCATCATCATTGTTGACAGGTTCCACAATTTCATCCGAATATTCCTGTTCACTATCATTATTTGTCCCCAAGAAATCGTCACTCACTTTTATGCCATAGAATTTATACAAAGGTGAATTTATCAAATACCATAACCATATTTTCACTATTTTCTTCTGCACACATCCTCGTAGATATGGTGATTTATGTATGAGTCTTCGTTCTGTATGTACATTAACGGCGTAATCGTCATCTAATTCTCTAGATAATTGATGAACCATCGTATTTACGTTAACTGGTACATTTATTACTTGTCCAATGGTTCCACATTGTCCATGTTCATAACGTAAACGACGAATTTGTATAAAGGGTCATCGTGGTGATATCAAACACTCAGTTACAACAAAAAGTGGAGTCAAATGAGTAGCATATGTTGGATATTTAAATCCCTTTGACTTGGCCATATTGGTATCTGTCCCTCTTTTAATGAAGTATGACATGTATTACACGTCATGAAAGTACTCACTTGTAAATGAAATTCATTTTGAAGTAATTCATATGAAGTTTATGATTTAAAATCTAATTCAAACCATAAACGATCACAAACATTGCATCTAAATCCAAATGGGTTTTCGTACGCTAGTTTTTCAAACTCACTGTCAGCTCGTGTAGACACTATAGGTATGTAATGAGGAATCTCATTATTAGCCATTTCTAATTTCGCTTTTTTTCGTGCATGATATTCTTTCATTTGTTCTGCTGGAGTTTTAGACTCCTGAAAAGTATCAGGCAAAGTAGAATGCTGTGGTTGAATTTCATTATTATTCGGAATAGTTTCAATTTCTAATTTCCTTTTCTTCTGTTCACAATATTCCTTTATTATTTCAGCTCGAGTTTTTTTGGGTGCACTTTGAGAACTCCGAGGCATAACGAAACACTTGTTGAATTTCATTTGGATTCACATTTCTGTCCAACTTCCCTTTCTTTCTTTCATGATATTCTTTCAAACACTGGGCTGTAGATTTTGGTACAGTCACTTGCATATTAATCATTATGCTGATATAATGGTATAACATAGCACTTCACTGCTGAATTGTACTTGTTGTGTTGTGTTGTGCAACTTGTTGCATTACTGCACTTTTTGAGTACAGTTGAGTTTTCTTGGCCACATGCATTGTACTTGTGTCACTGCAGCAAGTACAACACATGCACATTGGGTTTCATGACCATTTCAAGTTAATGTAATGCTTTTTTCCAAATTACACCAGTAAAAATGTTTTTAACGTCAAAACCCCCCTTCCCATTTCACTGATTCCTTCATTCCAAATGTTTGTCTAGTTCTGTCTTGAATTTATTTAAGCTATCAACTTCCATGACAACAGATGGAAGTTTGTTCCAGCAGTCAACTACCCACTAGCTAAAGGCAAACTTCCACACATCTATTCTACAACTGTCTTTCCTCAGTTTGAATGTATGCCACCTCAGGTTTATAATCTGAGCAAGAGGAAGAATCCCATCAGCATCGAGCCTGGTCAATCCATTCAAGGCCTTATACACCTCAATCAGATCACCTCGCAGATGCCTAGTCCCCAGAAGCTGCAATTTGCAGACCTTAAGCCTTTCTTCATAACAGTACTACTTTATTCCCTTCACCAGTCTTGTTGTCCTTCTCTGTACTTGTTCTAGCAACTCTACATCCTTCCTAAAATGAGGCTTCCAGACCTGGCCTGACCATTGCCTTATACAAGGGGATAATTACCTCCTTATTCCTGCCCGCAAAATTCCTGTATATCATTGACAAGACCCCATGACCTACTCTGGCAGCCTGTCTGCACTGCTGAGAAAACCTCATATCTGACTGCAAAATTACCCCGAGGTCTCTTTCATTCTCCACTACCCTGAGTGTAACATCACATATTTGGTACATTTCTCTGGGGTTGCTGCTACCCATATGCAGGCCTCCGTAGCCGAGTGGTCAGGAGCGGGAGTGCAGTAGCACATGCCCTTTGAGTAGACCGGGGTTCAAGCCCCTGACTGCTGAATACGGTCAATCTGCCAACCCGCACTGGACCAGCGTGGCAGACTATGGTCCATTTCCCTCAGCATGAATTGTTGAGGAGGCTTCCATCATGCAGTGGGTTGATAATGGCTGCACTTTACCTTTTTTTTTTTTTATATACAGTACTTTGCATTTGTCAATGTTAAACTTCAGTTGCTACTTCTCAGTCCATCTACCCAACTTTTCCAGTTCCTGTTGCAGCAGCATACTGTCATTAACAACCCCTACCAACCTTTGTATTATCTGCCAACTTTGACATTATGCTTGATATACCTTCATTTCTCTGACAATAGAGTAACAGACAATAACTACCTCCTGTGGGATCTGCATATTCCCCCTAGGGGATTGCTGCTGTATTGCTTGATGCACATGTGTGAGCCCTGGTATTGAGTTGGGTAGCTGAGAGCTTAATGGGACCATTTCTTTTAATTTCTTTGAGGGCTTCTATCCTGCTCTTTGAGCTCTCATAAATGCCAGTCAGAATGTTGAGTTGCCTAATTTCTTCTCGCTTCAGCACCAAACACATACACACAAAGATATCCCTTGGCTGTATCATGTCATGTTCTAGAAACGTCATGAAACATAGCACAAATTGTACGTTTCGTTAGGCTGTGATTTGCTCCCTTTGGTTCTTTCCTGAGCCATACCACCCCCAATACTTTGTGCCTATTGTTTTGTTCTGGTCTGGCTAATGATTTTTGTTTAAATACAATTTAATTAACAATGTAAATTAATAATAGAGAAGCTCTCCGACTTACCTAAGGGTTGCGTTCTGTGGAACGCTATGTAAGTCAGATTTCATGTAGGTCAGAATTTCCCCCATGCTTGTCCAGCACTTCCAACCGTGCTTGCTGAATTGATTGAATCAAAAAATAAATGTTCAATGAGCATGTAAATAGAATTATTTTTTGTATTTATTCAATTTATCTCATGCGCAGGAAAAATTATAAAAGCGTGCAATTTAAAAAATTTCAAAATTATTAAATTGAAAAAAAAAAAAGAGAGGAGACAGGCATAACATCAGTAAGTTTTGCCTCTCTAGCATCGATGCTAAAATTGACGTCTTCTGCTGATAAGTATGCCGTTGCAGAGGTTGAGGGCTATGGAGATTTAGAAGGGGATTGGCCGCTCAACCTCATGAAAGAACATATCAGTGGATGACTGGACTGTGGCTTTTATGTTTTCATCCTAGATTTCTTTGTAGCAAGCAAGCATATCATTCACCCCTGTCTTAACTTTTAAGAATCATTCACTGTCAGGATCCATCTTCTCAAACCTCTCCATTGCCAATGCAATTTCACGAAATGCAATTGTCCTCTCACTGGTGATGAAACGTCTTGGCTCCTCATTTGGTACATCTTGAGCTTCGTCGGCATTTTCTCCTTTCACTATCGCTGTCTGCAAGTCAATAAGTACTTTGTTAGATAATTCCTTCTCTTGTTCCTCTGTTAACTCCTCTTCTTTGGCAACAACTTCCAATTGAAGTAACTCTGCAACCTTTACAGTATCTGCAATAAGGCCTCTAAGGTTGGGATTATTCATACCACAAATTTAAACAGATACATCAACTGTTTAAAACTAATTTAATAGTAAAATAAAATAAAATGTTACAAAAGACTAAAATAATATTTACAAAAATTTGATTATTTACAAAAAACTAGTTTACAACTAAAATAAGTTAAAATGCATTAAAATAGAAATTTAAAAACGATAAAAACACTATTGAAGCTTTCGGAGGTGTCTGCCTCCTTCCTCAGCAATGATGAAACTTAAGCGACACATCCTTAAATACCAGGTTCACGGTACACGTGGATGACCAGGCGCATACTCGGTATTCCTTTCACTTGTACCAGAACTGGATGTGGTCTGGGGACGTGGAAAACTAAAACATTTATCTCTGGCAAAAACCATTGCCTCAAAAAGGGGGTGAAGCCTAACTCCCCTGTCTCTGTTCATGCTATTGTTGCCAGAGGATCCAATCCACAGACTTTCCAGCCACTTGCGGTCCCAGAATCTATGTGCCTGGTCAAGGATGACAGCGTTGTTGGGGGAGATCTGGTGTTGTTTTTCCCAATAGTGCTCGGCAATGGCAGATTTATTGAGCTATGTGGTCCATATCGCTCTTGAATGTTTCCCCAGACGGTCCTTGAGACGCCGTCCTGTCTCCCCCACATAACATTCCCCACAATCCGGGCATGTGATCTCGTATACGACCCCACTACTAGAATCCCTAGTAATGGGGTCTTTGACCTGTGATACTACTGTGTGCAACCTCCAGCCTGGGAACTACACACAGCGTGTCTGAAAATCGCGAAGCATCCTCGCAATGCGATCTGACAGGCCCGGATAGTAGGAAACATACACTGTGGTAAGCGGTACAGGCGGAACTACCCGATTTTTTTTTTTTTTTTTTTTTTTTTATGAAACCCCCCAAACATAAAAGGTATCAAAACCTATGGTACTTAGTACCGTGTATGGGTTGAAGGAGAAGTATGGGGGGGGGGGGATGCCGGAAACTTTGCTCTAGAGACTGAACATGGGTTTCACCACTTCAAACCTCCAATAAGCAAAGTGGTGGTATTTCACCGGTTGATGAAAACAGGCGGAACTACCCGATTGGGCTCTTCCTCTCTATTGTATTTATCAATGACCCTCTAGAGGTAACCGCACCTCATAAGATCAGTCGTAATTTGCCTAATTTCCTTATCCCCCTCCTCAGAGGTGCTGCAATGTGTCCTCACTCTACCCAAAAGTGCTCTGGCCACACTATTTTTATGTTGGGCAGTCTGTGCCATCCTATAATGTGTATACTGGTCCCTACACATTGGCTTCCTGTAAACCTTGGTTCTAAGTCTGGGGCCTTCCCTGTATACCATCATGTCCAGAAATGGGAGGGTACCATCTATTTCTACCTCCGAGGTGAATTTTATGAAGGGGAGAAACCATTGAGAAACAAGACCACATCTTCCTCTCTCCCCTTCTTTACAATAGTGAATGTGTCATCAACATATCGTTTCCACTTACGCATAGGGAACTCCAATCTCGTAAAAACCTCATTCTCTAATTCCTCCATAGCCAGATTTGCGACAATGGCGCTGATTGGAGAACCCATGGCTGTGCCGTGAACCTGTGTATACATCGCTCCTTGGAAAACCAAAGTTGTACTAGAAAGACAATTCAACAACACAACATATATCTTCTATGTTTAGGTGGGATCTAGCACTTAAGGTATTATCCTTCTGTAAAGCCAACTTCACAATTCTACCCCATATGCTATGGGGATACATGTGAATAATGATATGATATGTAATGACATCATCATCTCGTCCTCCCCTATATCTTGACTCCTTACAAAGTTCACAAATTCCACACTATCTCCAATAGCCAACATGGACTGACCCACAACCGGAGAAATCAGCTGCGCCAGATATTTAGATAGAGCATACTTAGGGCTACCAATGAAGGAAACTATGGGCCGTAATGGAACATTCTCCTTGTGCGTCTTAGGTAACCCATAAAATCTGGGCAGCCGACACCCTGTTGCATGCATGGACCAATACTTGTCCTTTGAAATCTTTTCCATTTTTAGCCAGGAAAGTAGAATCTTATTTACACGCTGTTCTAAGCTAGCCAAGGGTTTCTATGAATAATCTTATAAGTACCACTATCACCTAATAAGTCTAACACTTTCTTATGGTAATCTTCCTTGCTTAATACCACTGTTGATCTGCCTTTGTCTGCTGGTAGGATTATAATATCTTCGTCCCATTTAAGTTCTTCTAGTGCTTTCTTCTGTTTCGGGGTAAGATTTGGAGCAACCGTTTTTGCCTGGCCCAGGATGGCAACAGCTTTAACACGAATTTGATTGGCAATGTGTTCAGGTAATTTGCTAATTGCCCTCTCAATGCCCATAGATGTTTCAGTAATTGGAGATTTGGGGGGCAGCAATGCAAACTTAGGTCCAAGAGCCAATAGTCTCTCTTGTTCTTGGGTTAAAGGTTTGCCACTTAAGTTCTGAATAAAGTTGGAATGGTTACTACCGCTAAATACAGTGGACTGCTCCTCTAATAACGTGTTGAACTTCCTAATATGTCTCTGTTTATATGAATAGGTAATCCTATTCGTCCTCTCCAGAACTAACCTCTTCAACACCCATCAGGTGTAGGGGGGGACAATCTACTACTAATATCACCTAATGCTACATCAATCAATCTCCAACTATGTCTCAAGTCATCATGAAGTTTCTGAATCCATGTATTCAAAACCTTCTTTTGGTACCATGTGATAATCCTGGACAAACGGGCATCTTTAAATGGTGCCTTGATCCCAAATCCATGTGGAATAAGATTACGATTATCCCTGCAACGGTAGGCAAACCTTAAGTGCTGTTGCTGTTTGGACTCGCCTATGCTGTATCTTTGGAACCTTTAGATGTGCCACAGAACTGTAAGGCCACAAACATTAACTATATCTGCAATAAGGCCTCTAAGGTTGGGAGGATTATTCATACCACAAATTTAAACAGATACACCAACCGTTTAAAACTAATTTAATAATAAAATAAAATGATACAAAATACTGTAAAATAATATTTACAAAAATTTGATTATTTACAAAAAACTAGTTTACAACAAAAATAAAATAAAATAAGTAAATAAGTTAAAATGCATTAAAATATAAATTTAAAAGTGATAACAACACTATTGAAGCTTTTGGAGGTGTCTGCCTCCTTCCCCAGCAACGATGAAACTTAAGCGACACATCCTTAAATACCAGGTTCACGGCACACGTGGATGACCAGGCGCATACTCGGTATTCCTTTCACTTGTACCAGAACTGGAAGTGGTCTGGAGACGTGGAAAACTAAAACATTTATCTCTGGCAAAAACCACTGCCTCAAAAAGGGGGTGAAGTCTAACTCCCCTGTCTCTGTTCATGCTATTGTTGCCAGAGGATCCAATCCACAGAGTTTCCAGCCACTTGCGGTCCCAGAATCTATGCGCCTGGTCAAGGATGACAGCGTTGTTGGGGGAGATCTGGTGTTGTTTTTTCCAATAGTGCTCAGCAATGGCAGATTTATTGAGCTATGCAGTCCGTATCGCTCTTGAATATTCCCCCAGACGGTCCTTGAGACGCCGTCCTGTCTCCCCCACGTAACATTCCCCACAATCTGGGCATGTGATCTCATATACGACCCCACTACTAGAATCCCTAGTAATGGGGTTTTTGACCTGTGACACTACTATGTGCAACCTCCAGCCCCGGGAGCTGCACACAGCATGTCTGAAAGTCGCAAAGCATCCTCGCAATGCGATCTGACAGGCCCGGATAGTAGGGAACATACACTGTGGTAAG
This sequence comes from Mastigoproctus giganteus, assembly GCF_048544385.1. Classification (NCBI taxonomy): domain Eukaryota; kingdom Metazoa; phylum Arthropoda; class Arachnida; order Uropygi; family Thelyphonidae; genus Mastigoproctus; species Mastigoproctus giganteus. Next base: position 172,939,726 of record NC_143576.1, read on the forward strand.
CGGTACAGGCGGAACTTCCCGATTGGGCTCTTCCTCTATTGTATTTATCAATGACCCTCTGGGGGTAACCGCACCTCATAAGATCCGTCGTAATTTGCCTATTTCCTTCTCCCCCTCCTCAGAGGTGCTGCAATGTGTCCTCACCCTACCCAAAAGTGCTCTGGCCACACTATTTTTATGTTGGGCAGTCTGTGCCATCCTATCATATGTATACTGGCCCCTACACATTGGTTTCCTATAAACATTAGTTCTAAGTCTGGGGTCTTCTAAGTCTGGGGGAGACAGGACGGCGTCTCAAGAACTGTCTGGATGAACATTCAAGAGCGATACAGACCGCAGAGCTCAATAAATCCACCATTGCCGAGCACTATTAGGAAAAAAAACAACACCAGATCTCCCCCGACAACGCTGTCATCCTTGACCGGGCGCATAGATTCTGGGACTGCAAGTGGCTGGAAAGTGTGGATTGGATCCTCTGGCAACAATAGCATGAACAGAGACAGGGGAGTTAGGCTTAACCCCCTTTTTGAGGCAGTGGTTTTTGCCAGAGATAAACGTTTTAGTTTGCCACATCCCCAGACCACTTCCGGTTCTGGTACAAGTGAAAGGAATACTGAGTATGCGCCTGGTCATTACGTGTGCCGTGAACCTGGAATTTAAGGATGTGTCGCTTAAGTTTCATCATTGCTGAGGAAGGAGGCAGACACCTCCGAAAGCTTCAATAGTGTTTTTATCGCTTTTAAATTTATATTTTAATGCATTTTAACTTATTTACTTGTTTTATTTTATTTTTGTTGTAAACTAGTTTTTTGTAAATAATCAAATTTTTGTAAATATTATTTTACAGTCTTTTGTATCATTTTATTTTATTTTATTTTACTATTAAATTAACCTTTACAATCTTATCTCTATTAACTCCTCTTCTTTGGCAACAACCTCCAATTGAAGTAGCTCTCCAACCTTTACAATCTTATCTGTCACCTCTTAATGATTCATCTTTTTCAAATCCTTTGAAGCCTTTTATGTGCCGTGGACATATTTTCTTCCATGCGGCATTTAAACCACTTTTAGTAATTTCCGCCCAGGCCTTATTAATGTTTAAGGTGACGTGGTAAATATTGTAAGATTTCCAAAATTCTCTTAACGTAAAATTTTTCTCATCGTCTACTGCAGACAAAGCCTGAGCAAATGTTGTGCATAAATAGTATACTTTTAAATTCGAAATAACACCCTGATCCATAGGTTGGATGAGTGAAGTCGTGTTTGGCGGTAGAAATATGATTCTCGCGTTTGAATTGAAATCATCTAGATGTGCAGGAGGTCCAAGAGAATTATCTAATAGAAGTAAATCTTGAAAGGAATGTCATTGTCTTTACAATATTTTTCAACCTTGGGAATGAAGCAGCATTTAAACCAATCCTCAAAGAGATATTGTTATCCATACTCTCTGGTTCAATCGTAAATGCACAGGCAGGGTGGCTTTATTGATGCCCATAAATGCACGAGGATTTCCATAATGGTACACAAGCAGTGGTTTTAATCTGTAATCTCCCACTGCATTAACCCCAAGCAAGAGCTGTGGCCTTATCTTTTGACGCCTTGTGAAACCTGGCATTGTATTTTCTTCTTTGGCAATGTATGTTCGATCCAGCTTTTTTTCCCAATACAGAGCAATCTCCTCAACATTAAAAATTTGCTGCGTTGAATATCTGCTTTCATTAATTTTTTCCAACGTATCACAAAATTTCACTGCAGCTGCAGAATCGACACTGGCAACTTCACAGTATACTTTAACATTGTGGAAACCAGCATGATGCTTGAACCTATTAAATCACCTATTGCTTGCCACAAACTTTGGTTGGGATTCGCCGTATTTATCCTTAATATCTTTATAAATACTTGTTGCTTTTGCTTGAATGGTTATTAGACTCAGAGGCACTCACTTCTGAATCTGATTTTCCCTCCATATTATTAACAGCTGTTCCATCTTCGATATAGTGCCTGAACGCTGTTTTATGTTGATCTTAAGTGCGTTGATCCTTTGACATGTTCTTTTATATGCGCACTGCCCTTTAAAATAGTATTCATTGTTGAAGCAGCGAGAACCTAATTCCCTTTCAATAGATGACAAACTTTGTCCTTCTTTGTACTTAATAATTTTCATCTTCATTTCTAAATCAATTTTGTTTCGTTTCTTGGCACTACCACAACTTGCACTTTTCGTTGGTCAGTTTCCCTTCATCATTGTAATATGTAAATAGGAATGAGGAGAAGTTTCTGAAAATTTGTTCTTTCTATGATTGAAGATTTCAGTGAAGGGGAACACATTTCACCATAATAGCATAAAAATCCACAGGATCCCAGTTATCGGTATTATCTCAAATTTAATAAGATAAAGTTTACTACTCATTTATAATTAGATGCACTAACAGAAAAGCCAAATAAACTGGAAAGTGAAAATTGTTTTTATTATGATTGTGACCTTCAGAAACGTGCTTTAAAAAAATATCACAAAGGCATTCAAAATTAATTCTTATAACGGAACATATGATAACGATGAAAGGGTAGTGCAATTTCCATTATAAATATGACCTTTTAGAGAGATAAATAACTTAGCAGTAATATAGCTAAAAAAAAAAATAATAAATAAAGAGAGAGAGAGAGAGAGATCGCGAGCGAGCGAGCGAGCTGGCAATTGAGAAACATGAGCATAATTGTTGTTTAACAAGTTATAATTAACGTATTGTTTATTTTGTGTATTTTTATAGAACGTTATCAAACAATTTTGTCACTATTTGTTTTGCATTGCCATGCATGAGTTTCCCTTTTTTTTTCTTCTTCTCATTTCCAAATTTTAACCAGTAACAAAAGAGGATAAAAAAATAAATAGGAATGAAATAATAATAGTTAATCAAGGTAATAGTTAGTCACATAGATAAATTAGCGAAAAAGTGGGTACCTAACACTGTTGACTGAGCAAGTTATTGATGCATTCTTTTTTTACCTGAACATGCTTGGATTTTAACATTTAGTATAACAAGCCATGCCTGGTTAGAT